>NW_025790933.1:0-1448 GCF_021130785.1 Homalodisca vitripennis
TTAAATTTTAAAATTATTTTATTTAAAAATTTAAAAAATTTTTTAAAAAAAAAAAAATTTTTAAAAAATTTTTTTATTTTTATTTATTTTTTAAAGATTAACCCCATCTACTTTGGTAAATTTTTTACTTTCTACTACCCATTTCATTTAAAAATCTCCAAAAACCTATTTTCTCTTTTTAAATCTTTTTATATAATATTTTTTTACCCATTTTCTTTTCTCTTTTTAACCAAAAAATTTTTCCCTTAATAAAAATTCCCCATTTTTCTTAAAAATTTTTAATTTTAAAAAAATTTTTTTATTATTTTTAAAAATTTTTAAAAAAAAAATTTTTCCAAATTTTTTTTAAAATTTTTTTCAAAAAAAAAAAAATTTATTCAAAAAAATTTAAACTTTTAATTTTTTAAACCCACAAAACCCTCTAATCAAAAACTTTTTTTTTTAAAAATTTTATTAAAATTTTTTTTTTCCCTTTCCCTTTTTAAAAAAACCTTTTCCTTTGGTTTTTCAATTTTTATATAAATCACTCCCTTATTTATTTTTAAAAAAATTTTTTTTTAAAAATCCCAAAAAATTTTTTGATCATATTGACAAAACCCTTTTTTTTTTAAACAAAAATTTTTTTTTTTATTTTTAATACTTTTTTAAAAAAATTTTTTTTTAAAAAAATAAAATTTCCCCTTTGGGGCCCCCAAATTAATTTCTTTTAAAATTAAATTTTTATTTCTTTTTGGGGGAAACAAAAATTTTTGAATACTTTAATTATTTCCCCTTTATAAAAGCTTTTTACTCTACTATTAATTTTTATTTAAAAAAATTTTTTATTTTAAATTTTTCATAAAATATTTTTCCCAAAAATTTCATAAAATTTTTAAAAAAATTATTTAATTTAACATTATTTAAAAAATTCAAAATTTTTTTTTTAAAACCCTTTTAATTAAAAATTTTAATTAAAAATTTTTAAAAAAAATTTTTTTAACCAAAATAATTTTTTATTTTTGGGGGTTGGGAAAAAATTTTTTTAAAAAATTTTAATGAAATTTTTATTGGGGAAAAATAAAAAAGGGGAAAAATTTTGGAAAAATCCTTTTTTTTTTTTAAAACCCCCCCAAAAAACCCTTAAAGGTTTTGCCAAATTTTTAAAATTTTTATTAAAATTTTTTAAAGGTAATTTTCCCAATTTTTTCCCCGCATGGGGAAAAAAAATTTTTAAAATTTTTTTTAAAGGGAAAAATTGGGGAAAAATTTTTTTTTTTAAATTTTCTATTTCCCCCCTTTTTTTTATTTGTTTTAAAAAGGGGGAAAATTTCCCCCTTTTTTTTCCCCCCCAAGGTATTATTCCAAAATTTTTTTTAAAAAAAATTTTTTAAAACAGTTAATGTTTCTAAATTTTTTTTAAATTAAATTTTTCCCCTTTTTTTTTGGGGTTTTTTTTAATTTAAAGGCCC
>NW_025790934.1:0-5767 GCF_021130785.1 Homalodisca vitripennis
TGTAGCCGTTTTGCACATTTAAAATTGAAACGAAAATAAAATATTCTAAATTTCGAAACCTAGCAAAAAACTAGCTAGGGCAACGTATATGAGAATTGCAAATTTATACAGCAACCCATCCTTGATATAAACTCTTCAAGCATTAATCAAAGTTATAATTTATTTTTAACAAAAATCTTAAAGATTGTTTTTACTAATGTCATTTTTAAGAAGAATTAGTTAAATAAAAATTATTTCATTTTAAAAATATTAAAATAAACTGTAAATTCCATTCTTATCTGCTAATAAAACCCAATACGAGTAAACCCCAGCCCAAGGTTAGTTTGGCTTTTGCAACTTTCTGAAAGGCAGGTGAAGTGTCATTTAAATTTTTTTTTATCATTATATTTGTACATTTTCATTTTTTTTAAAGCGCTAATACAGGCTTCAGGTCAGAGTCAAAATGCTTGTGTATACTTTTGTGTAGTCACTGACATAGTAAAAATTTTATGGCAAATTATGTTAAAAGTTATAAAACTAAAACTAACTAGGTTTACCGCATTTAATAATATCGAGTTCAGTAATTTATTAATAACAAATAGATTAACAATCCTGGTCGTTATTATATCACATTACCATTATGGTTCGAGAGCGGATGGGAGCTAGGCCATGGGAAAAGTGTTTCACCATCGGAAACCCAAATTGGCTATCACCACTTGGAATTACAAATTTTCCACTGCCATTACATATTTTGACCTATACTTTATTGTCTTTATCTGGAAGCATTTGAGAGTTGTTCACGTAAATGTTTCGCTTGCCTGGACTTTGAGTTAATAAAAATTTCGAATTGTGTAGGCAAAAATAACGTTTTAAACCAAATTAAATCAATTACTTACAAAAAAAAAAAAATTTATGTACAAAAACGCTTACAAAATTTTAATTAATTAATTTCCTCTTATTGGATCTTGAATAAGTTTTCTTTTTGATTATGGTCCATAAATAAGTACTTTAGTGTAAAAATGTAAATAAGTTATGGTTTGTTGGAAATAAACAATATTTTTTTAACACCGAGTATTATAGGCTGAGTAAAAAAAATCTCTCTCTGGCTAAAAAACTCTTGATTATGTTGTTAAATGTTAAGTTTACATAAGTTTCTCTCAGTTTCAGAAAGAGAGGCCTTTAATTAAATATTTTCCACTAATGTTTTTTTGTAACAAGGACATTTTCGTACTGCAAATGGTGTTTTATACTCGTTTCATTGTATGAAACTATCTGTGTATATGCAACCGAACTTAGTTACGTATTGAGTATCCTTCCACTTACATACCGACATGGGCCCCATTAACTTCGTGATATGCAGAAAATACTTATTTTGACTTTTAGACGGAACTCATCACTACGGCCGTATAATTATCCTAGAAATTTTTTTTTTATCAAAAATCTATTCTTAATTGAAATTGTTTCATACTTCCTGTATTCCTTAATTTGTGTACATTTTTTTTAACTTACATGTGTTTCACAAGAAAACTTGATTTCTAACATAGGTATTTATTAACTTAACACTAATTTTGGGAAATTTAAAAACTCTTTTCAATCGATCATTAAACTAAAATTTTTCAATGGAAAAATTAAGTAAAAAATTGGATACCTAAACTTTTTTTTAATGCTACATAACTGCAAATTTTTACCAATACTTACTAAAAGTCTAAAAAAATCTCCTTTTCTTTTTAAAATTCCAATAAAATATTTTGGTTTTAAAAATTTTTTATCTAAATTCAGCGCAATGTGTACAGATCGTTTTTGATAAAAATAGACTCAGTTGACTGCTTCCTGAAATATGCGGTTACGTAAATATTGCGCTTTTCAGGCTTAACTTATTTGCCCCCAGTTTTATTTTGAATATAAAATTTTTTAATGAAACCAAAATGGTAAATCAATTAAAATGAAGGAAATAAAGAAATACATTAAAAAATGTCTTCGTTTAAACATCCTTTATATTGTATAAAGTTTTTTTTTTATTATATTAATATGGCATTTTTTTGAAGAAATTATTAAAGATCGTGCAATAGGTGTTAAATTGTTTTAAATTTTTTCAAGAAATAGCAAAATAAAAATTATATAAAAAATATTTTTGTATCAATAAATCGAAAATTTTTTCATCACTCCGCGAGAATTTTTAGTAGGCATTGAAATGAAGTAGTATTTTAAAATTTTTTTTTAAAAACGGCTCACAGAAGTTTGACAAAATAACGAAATGAAATTTGAACACGGGGGGGGTATATGAATGAAAGAAATTCACAAAATTAAATTTTTCCCTTAAATAAATTTTTTAAAACGTGTTTTTCTAAAAAAAATATTTTTTTAAAAAAAATAATTCATACATATGCGAAAAAAAAATCACGTATATATCTGCACCCGGGTTTTTCTTCGTATTGATTAAAAAAATTTCCCAAAATCACAGTTCAAATTCATAAATCCTCGTATAATGTTAAAACACTTTTTCACTATTTTCAGTATGAAGAGAAATCTCATAGGCTTTTACTGAAAAGAAAAAATATAACCCCGCGGGAAAAACGATTATACATTTTAAAGTGACAGACTGCTCCCTTTTTAAAAACCTATATAAATCAAGACCTAAAAGTACTTAACAACTTTCTGGATCTCTGCTGTTCCAATATTAAACAAAGGGAACATATATTAAACCTAGTTTTCTATCAGATTAAGCAAAAACTGTACGAACACTTTAAAAATTTTCTGAAAAATTTTGGTGTGTTTACATTAATACAAATGTAAGCTTATTCCAATAACCCACCAGCGAAATCTGAAGGGGGGGAGAGAACTGATTTAAAAACCTCTCGTGGGGAAACATGTTTAATAGAACCTCTCTGACCCACAGTAGCTTCAGTGAGTCAAGCCGAGATGTTGCTTTCCATATTTTAAATTATGCTAATTACTCAAATTTAAGTTTCTGCAGAAGCAAAGCCGTCCATTGGAACATTGAAAATTTAGTCAAAGGGGCTTTGACATATTATTTACAAAAATATGAATTTTCCACTGAGAAAAAACATTTTTGTCTTTTTGGTCAAAAATGCAGCAGTGTAACCAATTTTTAAAAAAGGGGGGTTTACCAAATTTTTTTACAAGAAACAACCCTTACAATTTTCAAGATTTTAAGAAATAAGTGTATAAATTACTAGCTTGGCAAATTATTATATGCTATAAAAAAAATCACTATGACCGACACTTTTAAGTAAACCCTTTATTAAAAATTTTTCTCATACAAATTAGAACCTTCCCAAACTTTCAGAATAATTTAAAAAGAAATGGCCCCACTAGCCCGAAACATACTTTGGGTTCAAAAGGGATATATAGTACAGGTAAAAAATATGTCCAAAACCTCTTTTTTGATATGGCAACCATTCCAACCAAAAACGCACAACTCTTTTATTCATGGATATAGAGAAAAACGTTTTTTCTGAAATTCTACGTTTCATTTACAAACATTTACTAAACCTTTTGATCTCCAACGGGTTTCTCAAAATATCGCGTACCCATATCTTGTAAATTCGCTGAGAAAAAATGTTAAATTTTTCTCTGAACTATATCTAATTTTTTTATCTATAAAATTGGGACCCATTTAATTCCAAAGGAAAGGGGCTTAACCCCCCATAAATCCACTTTACTACGACACGTAAGGTAATGCTACTGCTCCTAGTTCTCAGGCCAATAATCACAACTAAAAATTTTTCTTTATTACATTAACAAAAATTATACATTATAAAAAAATTTTAATTTCGTTAATTTTATATTGCTATTCAAAAAAACTAATGCAGCTTATAAACTTCCCATGGTCTCAAGTTACACCATTGGAACCGAGAAGATTACAATGTTTTTATTCAATCAGTCTAATTTTTTAACTTTTTGGCAAATCAACACATGAAGCATAAATCAAACTAAACTTAATTAATTTCGTCATTTAACTGCCTGAGGGACGCGTGCCTCCAATTTGCATTTTAAAGACTGGGTTTGGGGCTTTGTTCACACACACAACACACAACACACACAACACACCACACCACACACACACACACAACACACCACACACACCCAACACACACACACACACACACACACACACAACACACACACACACACACACACCACACACACACCACACACACACACAAACACACACACACACACACACCACACACACACACACACAACACACCCCACACACACACACACACACACACACCACACACACAACACACACACACACACACAACACACCAACACACACAACCACACACACAACACACACACACACACCACACACAACCAACAAAAACACACACACACACACACACACCCCCACCCCCACACAAAAACACACACACACCAACCCCGCACGCACGACGCACCAGCACGCACACACACAACACCACACACACACACACACACCACACGTCTCCTTGGCCAGCGTTCACAGTCAGCTTCGGACCCATATCCCTATCTCCCCTGTAATGGGAATAGTAATCAAAGGGACACATGACGAATGTTGAAGCAGGGGCTCTCTCCGGGGCAACCTGCAAATACGCTGCTTTATGGGCCGCCACTCTCATCCATTTTTTTAAAAAAGGCCCAGGGCGGCAGTCACACGGTTGTCATACCTTTATCTCTTTGTGGATGTTGACCTTTGATTTACAAAACCTGCAGTTCGAGCGAATTTCCTAGACATTCTAAGCCTGCTTCTCTGCACTCTGCGCCCTTTCCAAAAGTGCTTCCCGCTGGGGATGTGGCCCTCTGTTTTACCCCTTGAATTTTGAATTTGTTTTTCCCTAAGTTTAAGTTGACTTCAAAACAAAAGGGCGTCTCCGAACCGATGCCCGGAAGTGGGGGTGAACACTCCCCACTACCTCCTTACTGCGAAGGGTTTAGGGCATAAACGGGGAATAGCACCGCCCCGACCTTACACCTTTTTTCTTCATTGGTTTCCTTGCTCCCGTGGGTGCGGACTAGAGCCGGAGTTTTTCCACACACACTGCGCTACAGGGATCATTTCGCACATCTCTCTCGACACGTCACCGAGGTTTTGCTTGCGTACATCCCCCTGCCCGATGCCTAATTTGGGCCCCCGAGGCTATTTTATTTCACCCCTTTTCCCCGATCTTACACCGTTAGGACTCCCCCGATCCGCCACCTGGGGACGCGCCCGGGAGGGGTTTTTTGGCTTTTCCCCCACACCCACAGAGGATAATGTATTGGAGCTAGCCAAGCAAAGACCGAAGCAGTGCTTTTTACCCAGAAAAGTAATGGAAACTGTCAACGAATGCGGGGACAAGAAATCACATCACAACCATTTATTTGATATCTGGAGTGATGCTTGAGCCCGACTAAACTTAAGCAGCAAGAACCACGTGGTGCCAAAAAATCAGTAGTAAAGCAAGCCTATCACGGCTCATGCCTAACGTTTTGGGGGCCCAAAGATGCAGAAGGAGCTTCTTTTGTCAGTTGTCACCCCGGTGCGACTTAGAATCTCCATCTGGGCGGAGCCCCTTTAAGTCCAAAGAAAAAAGAAAAGTCGCATCCATCTACGACTAAGCGCCTGAGAGTGTCCATGCCTTCCGCCAGTAACAGAAAAGCGGCGTGCGTTATTGCCGGAATGCTGCCTGTCCGATCTAGCCGAAGAAAGGCGACCCTTTTTCAACGACGAAAACATCTGCGCGAGTCTTGATGAAATTAGGACCGAAAACGGCAGTATAGTATACGCCGTTTGGGAACGCAG
>NW_025790935.1:0-6303 GCF_021130785.1 Homalodisca vitripennis
TAAAAAAAGCTTACTGAATTGAAGCCAAAAACCGGGGCATCTCAAAGGAATTATTTATCAAAAATAGAGCATTTTAGTATTGAAAATTTACTGATGTTCAACAATGAATTTTAACAATTGGTTCTTGCCACAAAATGTGTTACACTAATTTTTTAGCATTTTTTTAAATGTTCAATTAAATAAAAAAAAATTTCATTTTAAGCGGGTTTTCTATTAGCACAAATTTGCCAGTTTTTATTACAGTACAATTATGGAAATACTATATGTTATTGATTTCTTATTACAAATAAAAAATAATGTATGCGGTTAGAAAAGTCTTACAACAAACGTTTTACCTGCATTTGGTGTCAAAGCAATTGTTCGAACTGTGTTCCTTCTACGGTTTGACAATGAGCCAATTTGTGTAAAATGATTCGACAGAGTTGCTAACATTTCTTCAGTTATCAAAGCAATCTCCTCTATAACCTGTTTCTTAGGTCTTCCAAATTATGAGGCTTTCTTCTATAAACTTTGGGAAATTTAAATGACCCCATAGGAAATAATCGATTGGTGACAAATCCGGAGATCTTGGAGGCCATTCGATTTCTCCTCTTCGGCCAATCCATTTATGAGGAAACCTTAAATCCAAATACTCTCTTACCTGTCTCCCATAATGGGGTGGAGCACCATCCTGCTGAAAACCATACATTATCAAGAAATTCTCCTGATGCAATTTGAATAGCTGGGATTATTTCATTTTGGAGCATATTGTAGTAAAGTTCGGCATTTAAATTTCATTGATGAAAAAGGGTCCAACAATTTTGTTACCTAAATTCCACACCATACGTTCAGTTTTTGTGGTTGCTGTGAATGGGACTCATTTAATCCAATGTGGGTTTTTCACTAGCCCAGTAAACGGCAATTGTGCCTGTTAACATTGCCATTTTAGGAAAAAATTTTGCCTCATCAGAAAATAGTATGTTGGTCAGAAATCTCTATTGTCATCACATTTGCGCATCACAAGTTCACAAAAACTCAACTCTTCTGTCGTAATCATCCTCACTTAACTGTTGGGACTAATGAACTTTAAAAAGGTTTGTATTTATTAATTTTCAAAATCTTACTCACAGACATAGGGTGCATATCATGTTGCTGGGGCAGCTTTTCTGAGCGATGTATGTGGGTCTTTAATAAATGTTTGCAAAAAATCTAGTGCATGTTCTTCATCTGTTGCAGATTGTATCCTACCCGACTTTGGCCGATTACGTACACTCATTTCAAAACGCTCAATAGTTTTTGATATTTTGAAACACTTAGGGGATTCCTTTCTGGGAAAGTGTCATTAACAAATTACAAACTTCCCGATAAGATCTTTGACGATCGCCATAATCCTCGCATCATCAACAGAGTAATTCTTTTCTCTTTAAAGACAATTCTTTAAAATGCCAAATAAAAACTGAATTACTGTAATTAGATAACTTGTTGACAGCAATGTTTCAGAGACACTGATTAACTCGACAGGAATGATATGACCTTTGTCCTTTTGGGTAATTCCAAGCTTAGACCTGTCTAGTGAAAGCTCCATGCTCAACAAACTGAAACCTGTAGACCAGATGATTTAATAACACAATAATGTTTCTCCATAGGCTAGTGACCTTTGTCTCTTTAAACCTTTTCCTGCGGGACTGGAAAACACCAAGTACAGATTCATAAGTAACCCAGAGAAAGTGACTCATAAGTTTTATTTCATTGTAATAAAAACTGGTAATTTGTACTAATGAAACCAGCCTTAAAAATAAATTGTTTATTTTATTTTAATTTGAACATTTAAAAAATGCTAAAAATTAGTGTAACACATTTTGTGGCAAGAACCATGTTAAAATTACATTGTTGAACATCAGAAAAATTTTAAATTTACTAAAAAATGCTCTTTTTTTCGATAGAATAATTCCTTTGAGATGCGGTTTGTGGCATTCAATTCAGTAAGCTATTACCTTTAAAATTATGAAATCACAAGGTATAGGCTTCCATTAAAATATTCACCGATACCCTCGGCAGGACATTCCCCGTTGGTGTGGACATAACAAAACATTGTTCCAAAAAGTAGATGCCCAATCTCTATCACGATTGTAAAGGTTTCAAATTTATATTTAAATTATTAAAGGATATATTTGGGTGTTTCCAGACATAATATACAACCCTGTATATATATAATATATATATATATACATTAATTTCAAATTGATATTTTTATACTACTAAAATTAATTAATTTATATATTAATAATAATGCCAACATTGAACTATGAGACAGAAAACTATACCTGTATATGATTCAGAATTAAGAGAAAAACCGGGAAACCTTTCTCTATTGCCCCTCTGGAATACGTTCATAAACAGAATATTTATAAACTTGTTCCTATAATGCGCGTAGAAAAACAGTTTACAGTTTTAGGCAAAAATATTAAAATATACTGTGTAAACTTCCCTTGTACCTTAGTTAGAAATAAACATAAAAGGTCCCAATTTGTTATCATCTAGTAGGAGATTCGAACAGGACGAAATCCGTGTAGGTCACCACACTTGAACTGACGACACTAAAGGAGACGTGGTGTTCAGTTCGAAACCTGCTGGAGGCGTTTTGAATAATTGATTGTCCCTTCAAAAGTCAATATGGCTCCTGTACGCCGTTTTAAGAAAAAGCCGTCGCCCTCCACAGTGAAGCATGTCAGAGCGTTAATACACATTGAGGGATGGTCGTCAAGGCTCTTTGGTTACCCCCCCTGTCTATACCAGTCCGCAGTCGCCTACACCATTACACCTTAAGGTTTCACCTATTCCCAATCACATCAGCTTGTATTCCAAAATTAATTAAAGCTTGTGGTTTATTGGTTTACCCACTCTTTGTGGGTAGGTAAAAATCGATTTGGCTTACTATATAAGAAGTACTACAAATGAACTAGTTTACACTCCTTGGTGAGATCTATTTGGTAATTAATTGTTGGTAAAAGACGTGCGTTATAAGAGAATATCTTAAATAGAAAACAAGTATTTGTGTTTTGTCCAAATCGTCAATATTCGTATGACCTGTAATTAGTATAATACAGCGGATTTATACCTTAATAATGATTTTATTTTCTTAAGAAGACTCTCATACAGGGCTAAAAGCTATAAGCCAAGTATTGTAAGTATAATAACAAAAGGATGACCGGAGGTAAATAAAATGACATTCATTATTAATGTTTTTCAGGTAAGAACGCAGGAATAATAAAGAACGGGACACATTGACATTGTAAGTTATATATACAATAAATACATTCTTGATTGATCAGTATAGGTTCACTAATTCGCCAATCGTGATATTCAATAGTTTAACAAAGATATTAATATTTTTTCCTTTAATAAATATGTCGACTCCATATGTTGTACAATAGTAGGTTTCTATCAGTAAACCGTCGAAAAAGAGTGAAAAAATTGTAGGTGTAATAGGCAAAGATGTTTATATTTTGCCATTAATTAATATCTGTTAAAAATTACAACTAGACTGTTTACATAGTAGTATTTTCAATAAATTAGAGTGTTTTCTATAAAACATACAATAAACAGTAATGTGGTCTTGTATGTAGAAGGGACTTGTACCAATTAGTCACATAAACTGGTTATATGATTTTCCTTTTCCTCTTGCCGATTGCGCTGTAGTGTACTTTTACCATCAATTTGTGATTAATTGATAAATTTAGTTTTTATGGACTTACAACGGTTGTAAATTCTAGAAAGGACATTTAACGGTCAATAAACTATCCGTAACACTCCAATATGTACAAATCTCGTCGGGTTGCCAGTGTCAGTATTGCCTCAGGATAAATACTAACGTGTCCAACACGTCCGCCCCTTTTGTTTGCAGTTGCAGCAATACAAGAGGCGGATCATGTAGCTTGTATTGCGGTGAGGATAGATTTAAAGGGGATCCCTGCGAGTTGCTCTTACCTTTTCTTTTTTCTCAGATATTTTGTGATATGTTTGTTGCCGCCCGCCCAGAAACCTGGTTATTAGACATTTAAAAAGACGTTTTTTTTTTATTGTTTATTTGTACCATTAGGAAACCAACCAGTTTTCTCTTTAGTATGTTGTCAATCAATGTCTCTGTTTGTTTTGAGAATTTTTTTTTTTTCCCCTATTGATGCGTGAAAGTATTGATTTAGGTAAAATTACAATTATTACACCTGTAATCAATTTTATCTCATTTGTCCATGTGTTTGCTACATTTAAAAATAAATTTTCAGACGAATGTGTTTTGTTAACTAACAATAAAACAGTGCAGTCACGTTAAACATCATACAAATAAGATAAATCTTTATGACAGTTTTGATCTATGACCGTATTGAATCAAAATAATCAAAATGTTTGTATAAATTAAACCAATTTCCGACACGTTGTGGCCCCCCAAAACATAAAAATTTTTAGACAAAATTGCATTCTGAAACCATTAAAAATAACACAATGCGAATTATTTATGGTTTAATTGTATTTCTCTTCCTTAGATATAAATGAGGCCCTGGCCAATTCCATCTTATAACAAAACCCTATCGGCAACGTTTTCACTTGTGGGTAGGTGGCATGGTATGTCAAAAAGCGTTTAAAAAACCGTAATAATTTGGTTATTGAAGAATTCTAAAAATTGGTAAAATCGATTGCAGATTACAAATGTTTTTGCATTATAAAGAAAGCCCTTCAGTCCAGTGTGGACTATAATAGTTGACGAAGTCGGTTTTCGTTACAGTAGTGACGTTGCTGACCTGGGCCCTCAAGACTTGATATTTTTTGGGTTTTTGTAAATTAGTAATTGAAAAGGAATACTTAATATGTGGACTTTTTATAAATTTGTATGTAATATACAAATTTTCTTTAAAAAAAGGGTTGGAGATTAGGGTTTTCATTTTCTAATTAATTCTCCACACAAGATAAAACTAAAAAATCAAGCATACAAAGGTTAACTTCAAGTAGCCTGACTTGTACGAGCGTAAAGCCGCTCTTTCAAACCCATATCATTCTTTTTTTTATTTTTTTTTATTAAAGGAGCTGCCGAGCCACATTTTTGTCTTACTCTCCTCGTCCTCATAGACCACTAGACTGTGCTTTTAAATAGAATCCTCAAGGATAAATTTTTAATAATAATTTTCAATAGTATGCACTGTTATATGTATAATGTCTTTTTTATCAAATCGGAAATAATTAAAAAATTATTTTAAAGAAATTAATAGATTTCAGTATGAGTATCCAGTCACTTTATATTCACAATTTTTTCCCATATATGTCATACATTTAAGACTTATGCGGGCGTGTAATTTAAACTCGTTATGAACTACTCCAAATTTAATGTTATATTTTCGTTTTATTTAAATTTTTCAAACAATTTAGTACTTTGGGAGTTAAGACAACTGTTGAAACTGCTGAATTGTTAGATTGAATAAACAGGGTTGCTGAATTATCTCAGATTTATTGATATATTATGGGGACCTGTGTTCCAAAACCTAAATGCATTGTTTTTAGCGAAGTTGTTAAAAATGTATTTATTAGTTTTAAAAGCATACATTTGATATAAATAGTAACCCTTTAAAATGTTTTTATTTATGATGATTAATAGTTATGTGTTCTGTAAACATATAAAAAAATTGTGGCCTCAAGTTTACTTTAGGCCCTAAATACTCTCCAACAATTATATTTACGTTATTAACTTGGAAATAATAGTAAAGATGAATGCTGTATGACTTGAAATAGAACCCCATAATTATGGAAAAAAACAACTGTGGTAGAAAGTAAATTTGGTTAGATTTACTACACACATACTCTTCTTTCACTGTCCATAAACATTTAGGAGCCAGTACGGTCATTAATATATATGTACGTGTGTTTTGTTGGGGAATTCGCTCCTATCCTGTCAGCGCTGCTGAGCAGCAAAGCTCAATGGCTTAGACTTTGTGAAAGATACATTTTGAAAGATACATGTTAATCCAATTTTAAGTATATGCAAAAATCTTCGACGCAGTTTTTCTTAAGGCGAATATTGTAGAATTACGAACTGCACTTGGTTCTATCTTGATGGATTTGTATAAATACAAATTTTTGAACACAATACATCGTTACACATAGATGGAGAAGAACTCCTTTTATACAACCTTCCCCTCTTTCCCCTTAATTAACACTCTGAGAATATATCATTCCTCCTGCTTACTCGGGGATAGCCGTAGAACTTTGATATCTGCTTTCATGCTCTCTATGGCGTTTTCTTACAAAGTGGAACAAAAATTTTGGAAGTTGGAGGAA
>NW_025790936.1:0-5950 GCF_021130785.1 Homalodisca vitripennis
GGGCCTAGAAGAGACCTAGTTCTTTTTTCTAGTGAATGACAACACTGTCTTAGAGGGATTTACTTTCAGTCCCTCTCCCTGACACCAGTTGTGTACATGTTGAAGGTTGGTATTCATGATATCAACAACAACATTTGTGTATTTTCCCTGTACCATAAGACTATGTGCGTCTGCATATCCTTGGACATAGATTCCGTTGTTAGTAAGGTCCTCAAGTAGACCATCTACTACTAGATTCCACAGTAGAGGTACAGGATGCCTCCTTGAGGACATCCCCTTGTGGTGCGATCACAAGCGATACTTCATTGAGATCGGCCTGATCCGTCTGGAGCACAGCATGGCCCTAAGCCACCGGCACAGAGCTGGCTCGAGGCCACGTCGCTGTGCCCACTTACCATTGCAGTGAATTTGGCATTGTCGAAAGCTCCTTCAATGTTTATGAAGGTGCACAATGCCAATTCCTTGGCGGACAGCTATCCTCAATCCTACTGACTAATTGGTGCAGTGCTGATTCACAGGATTTGCCTTGCTGGTATGCATGTTGGTTGCGATGAAGGGAGTGTCTGAGAGAACTCCCTTTCTCAGTGCCTCTCACCAGTCTTTCTAATGTTTTCAGTAGAAACGAAGATAAACTGATGGGACGAAAAGATTAGGGACAGAGTAGTCCGCTCTCCCTTTTTTAGGGAATGAAGACCACCCTGTTGAGACGCCAGACTTGTGGTATGTACCCATAGGCTAGGCTCGCCCCTGAATAGTTCACATAGAAGGGTAAGGAGATTCTCCGGCCCTTGTTGAAGCAGGGCCGGAAAGATTCCATCCCCTCCTGCAGATTTGAAAGGGCAAATTTAGAAATTGCCCATTTGGCTTTAGAGAGAGTGACAATCCTTCTGGCAATGGCCCAGCTACCACGACAAGCTCTTGGCCGTCGAGCCTGCTCGTGATTACCAACGTTCCAGTGTCGTCATTCTCAAAGATACAATCAGGAAGTGAGTCCTCAAGGAGAAGTTTGAGGCTATCACTAGACCCGAAGTGTGTTGACCGTCCCTGGGACCTTAAAGATCCCAAGTGACCGGTTGGACTTGAGGCTAGCAAGCGTTGCAGTCTAGCTGCCGCGCTTAACTCATTTACCTTCTGTGTAAACTGCCTCCAGGAACTTTGTTTTGCTTTTTAATTGCTAGGCTGTATCTGTTAGAGCTCTATGATAGGACTCCCAGATACGGCTCCTTTTGCATTGATTGTACAGCTTCCTGACATTAGCCCTTTTGCGAGCGAGGTCTGCAGTCCACCACTTACTATTGGTTCGACTCTTCCCCCGTCGCAATGGGCAATTGTCATGGAAGCTATTGATTATAGCATTCTGCAGGTCAGAAGCTATCTGATCTATGTCTGTGAAGCATCGCACCCTTCCGCCTACCGATCCCAACTGTGACTGAAGGTCAGACTTATATCCCAACCAGTCAGTCCTCCTGGGATTACGATAGAGGACCTCTGCAGCCTCATCTTGCAAGTTAAAGAGGATATACCTGTGATCCGATAATGAGCCTCTTCGCTTACGTGCCACTTATCAACCATTCCAAGTATCCTTGTGTGCAGATTGTTATGTCAATAACTTCTTGTCTAATTCGTGTTGCGAACGTAGGGCGGTTACCTTTATTACATATAAATAGGTCCCTACTTAGAAGAAATTGTAAAAGTGCCTCACCTCTAGGGTTAGTGTTGGTGCTGCCCCATCCAGCAGAGTGATGGCGTTGGCGTCACAACCTAGAAGAAGTTGTTGACGTCTGGCTTGTGCTTCTTCCACCAGGAGCTCTAGTCTCTTGATGGAGGGAGTTCCCTGGCATCATATGGCAAGTATACGGACCTACAATTGTGCTCTGCACTATACCTCCCATTCTTCCAGTCAGTGTGCCCACAGTGAGATCTCTGGAGCAGAATTCGTTGAGGGTTAGAAAATCCAGCCTCTCCTCAACAGAGGCAGGTTCTGACATTCCTTAGAGAGGTACAGTAAATTAACTTACCTTTGGTTTCATTTAGGCCCGCCACTCTCCCTTGGTGAAGCCATGGTTCTTGAATCAGTGCCAGATCAAATCCCTCCTGGAGGAAGAACTGGCAGAAGGCTGCCGAGGCAGCCCTACTGTGCTGGAGGTTGATTTGTAGAACTCGTGGCATTCCTTGACTGTCGAGGAGACAATTGAGACCTGCCAGAGTCCTAAGTTGGCTCTACAGTTGGAAGCCTTCACAGCCTTGTACAGACCTCGTCCAGGAAGCAGACGAATCCGTAACCTTTCGGTCGCTTGGATGGAAGGATTTTCCACTCGTTACATTCAGTTGGGGTTCTGCTTATTGAACATCTCAAGTACCTTTTCAGTGTCTTCTTCAAACTTCGGGTGAGCTCTGAAAAACACCCTGGTGGACCTCAAGATGTCCTTCACGCAGACCCACCTCAAAGATATCATCTCCCAGAGTTTTATTCTTTGGATAACTTCTTCCAGCCAACGTGTGGTGTGTTCGTTGATGCAGGAAGCAATTAAAAACCCCTTTCTCTAGGTAGGTGCCCGCAAACGATGGAACGGAACCATCCTCCAGGGTTGGATTTCTTCCATAATGCGTCCTCGATGGCTTCTCCTTGCTCTGCAACTAAGCTTCGCTTCCGGTAGCCTTCGAGGCTAGTGGCCATTTTAATCGCTGCGACCTCTCTGTAGGTACCTTGGGTGTGCTACCATAGAGGCCTCGGGATCGTGGGCTTCGGCTTTTGGGTTTCCCTCCTAGCCTTCTTTGCGGTCCCTCAGCGGAGGGCTGGGTGACCAAGGTGCCTCTGGGGCGTTTGGCCGACCCCACCCCCGCCTTGGTTTCCCGCAGTTGGGCCCGAGTTGAGACCTCCTGCCGTTCGGGATTCTTTTTCTTCTCTTTTTCCCCCCTCCTCCACTTGGAAGGGTCAAAAGCTTCACACCTTTTCAAGAAGTTTAGCCTTTAGTGGCTTCTCTTCTTGAGCAGTGGTGAGATTGGGCCTCTTCATTCTGAGGTTGCCGAGTTGCTCTGTGGCATCATCCACGTACCTGTAGACATGGGAGTGCTTGGGCTGTTGAGAGCTGATCTTCTATATCTTGAAGGGATTTTGCTTCCTCACGCTTGTACTGCCTTCCTCAGATAAAGCCTTGCCATGTATGGAGCTTCAGTGTGCAATGGAACCTCCTGTGTTCCTAAGGCACTTTGTTGAGGAGAAGGTAGGGATGTTGGCATAACAACCTCTTGATTGTGTTGCCAGGTGTGGTATGTGCGAGGTAGCTTCAGGAGCTACCTCAGCAGAAGAGTAGTTAGAAACAGCTTCAGGAGCTGTTTCAAGGTTGGTTTGTTTTGTTTTTTGTTTTTGTTTTCTTTCCATGTTGTTCCCACGAGAAGCTAGGGAATGGAAGGTCCGCCCAGACAGAGCCCCGCATGCCTGGGTAAGCTGCTTTTAAACTGGAGGGTCGCCGGTGGTCCAGAGTCCGCATAGTATAGACTGGTTTGCCACCAGCCATTCAGCCCTGCCTACGCTGTTCCACCGTGGCTTGGCCCCTAGTGGGAGAAATGAAAGGGAAACTAGATCGAAGAGTTGAGGAACTTTACCTCAGATAGAAGAAGTGAAGAAGAGAGATAGGCTGACACATAGAGAAGTGTGCCAGCCATAGCCTCCAGAACAAGAAGAGAAGGATCTGGAGCATTAGCTAGGGTACCTCGGGTCGCCACTACCCGTACGGCCTTGAAAGTAAGACCGCCCCTGAGGGAATATAGTATTAGTCGGCGTTCAATTGATACCTAAAATCAATGTTCTAACATAATTCTAAGTACCAATTTTATCGCAACGACTCAACCAGTGAAATCCAAAAATCGTCAAAATCTGAATAAGTAGAGCTTTTTCCTCGTATTTTCCGACCGGAAATGATTTTATTATTTTTTTTCTCGTAACTATATATTTATTAGTCGGCGTTGAATTAATACCTAAAATAAACGTCCTAACATAATTCTAAGTAGGTACTACTTTTACCTCAATCACTCAACCGTGAAATCCGAAATCGTCAAAACTTAAATCTGTAAGAGAGCTTTTCTTCGGTATTTACCGACCGTAAGTGATTTTTGTTCTTGATTAATAATTATATAGGTAGTCGAGTACAGTTTTAATTATAACAAAAAATCGTCGTCCTAACCAATCAAAAATACCATTTTTACCTCAATAACTGAAGTCCGAAGTAGTTGAAATTCTAATCATTAGAGTTTTTAGGTGTATTTTATTTCCGACCGAAAGTGATTTTTTTTTCATTTTTTCCCGATAATATATAGTCGTCTACAGTGTAATGATACAAAAAATCGTCATTATAACTCATTCTTAAATACCACAATCAGTGAAATCTAAAGTAGCCGAATTTCTAATCAGTAAAGTTTTTTCCGGTCCATTTTCCGACCGTTAGTTTGATCTATACCCGAGTAACGCTCGACAAATTGCCCCCTTTTCTAAAGGTTTTCGGCCGTCAGTGGCCCAATGTCCACGAAGTGGATTTCATTTTCTCCACAGAATATAGTTGTGTCAATTATACGCTTGAGTGAAGCTCTGTTTTGTTCTTTTTCTTTCTTATCCAGTGAATCCGACATCACTTTGGTGCCTTCTACTCGCCAGAATCGAACTTCGTAAAGTTTCTGTAGCTATACAAGAAAATTTGTGGTACTAGAGTTGCTGTGAGAGTTGAATTTGCCTATTACATCTTTCCACTTTCTATAAGGCGTAGTTACTAAAGCTCCATATTTTGGTATTTACCTTTTACCATGAACTCATTGGCAAATAACACACAAAACGTCCCCCAGATCCCCTGTTTCGACACCCCCCCGAACGAAATTTCAGGCTACGCTACTGAATGTTAGCTGCTAATTTTTGTTCACATCACAATTTTTATAGTTATATAAATATTCCCTCTATAATATATACCTCATATTATAAGACAGTCTCTAAAAGTTTAAGGATTGACAGAAATTGGATTGGTGGTGATTTGGTTTCTTCTTCTTGTTGTAAGGGCGGCCTAAAACAAGAAGTCACACACTTAAGCCTCAAGGGCCTTTAACACATTCAGGAAGTATACCATTAGGTTTAGTTTCAGCAGTTCTACAAATGCTGAAAACAATCAATCAGGTCCTCCTGGGGAAATTCACCACTCTTGTCCAACTACCAAAGATGTGTACGCTCCCTTGATTGGAGGACAGTCAAAGAGCAAGTGTTCAGTGTTTCCTCCTACTTGTCACACATCTACACAGCGGATCCTCCCGGAGAATGCAGACTCTGTGAAGATTATTCCTGAGTGACAATGTCCTGTTGTCAAACCCATAATCCAAGAAGACACTAATGTACTTAAGAGAGAAGTTCAGGCACCATCCTGGGGAAGGTGACAATAGGACCATTCTGCTCATTCTCAGACTCGGATGTAGCCTCCACCTTCTCTCATGCTCAGTGTGAACCCACTTTGAGACAGCCCCAAAGGATTCATACCTAAATATACCACAAAATGGTTGGTGTTCTGTCAGATTAGATGCTGAACCCAAATTGGTCAGGACATCAATTCTTTGTTCCCAGAGATCCTCTCATGACCAGAACAGCATTGGTCAGTTCCATAACTGTTGTGTTGAATGTGTTTGCTCACAAGAATCACAATGTCATCCACACCCCTGTGCAAAGACACCTGTTGTTCAAAGACATATCATGTTGTCTGCAACTAGGTTCCACAGAAGAGGAGAAAGGACGCCACCCTGGGACAGCACTGATGCTTGTTCCCATAAGAGTAAGTAACCACCCTGTCTGTGAGCAAGGCTCTTGTCCAATCAAATATTTGACCATCAATACCATTTCTCGAGACCTGCATTGACAATCGCCTGAGTGCCTATATCGTCAAAAGCTCCTTTGATATCCAGAAAGACGCCTGGATATCTA
>NW_025790937.1:0-6088 GCF_021130785.1 Homalodisca vitripennis
GGTTATATCTGCAATGTGCTGTCTTGGTAAAAACTTCATCCGACCAAACAATTGTACTCCACTCACACATTAATTCTTGTTTCTTCACAGACATATTTTAATTATTGACAAATTAATAACAGAATTCATTATTTAGTTTTAAGACAGCCATATTTATTTTTTATATTAACAATTTTGGGACAATCCAAGGTTTATTTTATAGAGATTTTCCGTTAGAAATCTTGGTTACTGATACATAAAAAAGTCATCAATGAGCCATTAATTGTTTTATCAAGTATTGATTCATAAAAAATCAATGTCTTTCTTATAACATTATTAATTTTATGTGTAACAATGTTAACACAGAAAAATTTAGTTGCAAAACTTGTCCTTTAACTGAGTTGAGCTAGATAAGTTGCTTAAATTAAACTTGTCAGTACTTCTTATAATGTGAATAAAGTTTGTTTAAATAAAACTGGAATGTTTATAATAAGAGTTGAGCAAATGGTAATGCGATGTGAAGGTATTGTTTTAGAGCAACCCAACTTACTCTTAGACCAGCTAAACCAAATTTCAAATTCACTTAGTATAACTAACTAGATTAGTAATGTTCACAAAAGTATTATTTTAAAACATTAACTTTAACGCTATTAGTGCTAGTTAGTTATTGAGTTTGTTAAAACACATTGCATTTCTTTGACACACCATTGTTAATATGTTTTTGTTGATTAACGTGTGTACTATTACCTGTTGTCCAGCAATCTAAGTCATCTAGATACATTACCATAATGCACAAATGATTAATACATTTTTTCTAATATGGGTAAATATTTTGTTATATGAAGTATTTTTTAAGCGTCATAACCCAACTTGTGCACATTCTTTTGCAAACATAGTTTGGTTATATTGAAAATTTGATAATAATCAGTTGTATTAAAAAGGTGATTGTAAAATTCCTGTTATCAGCTGTAATTGATCATAAAAATGTGTACATAATTTTATTGAAAGCTGATCCATTTCCTAGACTACTTTATAAATATCACAATAAATTAAATTTGGCATTACTAATAATCTAAGAAATTAATTAATTCATCATTTGTGTATTTGCCTTAATTTATAGTGCATAATTAACCCTAGAACTCATAAAAAAATGTATACATGGAAAAGCCATTTATGCAAGTTATATTTCAGAGAACAAATTTTGTATACTAACCTCATCACACAGTCACACAAAATTGTGATAAAGTAAACTTGACTGTACATTTGTTATTGTTTTTATATTCTTATATGATAATTTTTGTATTATCATGTTTACTGCGGCAAAATGGTCCAATGATGTACCAGATATACTGCTAAATTTGATGTCATAATTTTTATTGTATTTGCATTATGTATATGATTTTAAATTATGTTCAATATAACTGAAAAATTTATTTTTTTTATGAAATGAGGTATTTAAACATACACAATCGCCATGACTGTCCGTGCAGTCAGCCACACCCAGGTCATGACTAAAATTAAAACTATTTAATTTTTATTACAATTAACCTATGTTATCAGTCGAGTTCCTAAAAAACCAAATGACTCCTTAGGGCGTCGTACTGCACATGGTTGTGGCGGTTTTTTTGCTATAACTGCTCAGGCAGTCAGCCGCACATTGTAAATTACGCACCAAAGTAATTTCTTCTACCCTTCTCCCATTACTTTTTACACTAGATACAAAATGGTATAAGTCACACAAAACATTATTTACAATTTATACATCTCCCTCTCTCCCTTTTTCCTTCGAAGTTTATTCTTTCTTGTAATCGATATCAAAGCATTTGACAACAATATTTATCAAACCTGGATATGTTTGTAAAGCCTGTGTTGGTTTACCTGGTTCACCAACACAGGCTTTACAAACATATCTTTCTTCCTTTTTCCTTGGCCTGAAACACACACAATCTTTTTTTTAATTACCTTATTTTGAGGTTTCAAGTAATGAAGGTGTATCCTTATGCGTCCCTTTGGAAGACGCAATGATTCTGCCTATGGAAGCAAAGTTTGTATGACTTCCATTCCTAAACTCATACATCAACATTTTTCCCTCTTGGGTTAGAAGTGTACACGTTGCGTAATTGGTGTGTGTGTGTTAGTCGTAGGTATCTGGAGGGTGTGTACAAAAATCTTAGTACCAACGCAGGGTACAAGTATACATATGCAAAAAAAAACTGCATTTTTACAAAAATATAATAAAAAAAAACACTTAAATAGTGTTTTATATTACAGTGAGGTATATTCAGTGTGACTTTCACCACCCAGTTCTAGGGTTAATCAAGGTGTAGTTTTATATTTAATTTCGATAATGATGTATGATATATATTTAAGTTTTATCTTTATATTTAAGTACTTTGGGACATCTGATACGTAATTTTTACAATTATCCCTTCTCTTCTCTATTAATCTTTTTATTAATGGAATCATTTCGTACAACTAAGAAAATGTGCCAAGAACTTGTGCTTATAGTATAATGAAATTAAAAACTAAATATTTCATTTGTTTATCTTTAATTTCATTATAAGTAAAATATATATACTACTGCCACTGAATTACGTAAACATGTGATAAAATCAAGGAATAACTATTACTTAACATTTTTTTAAATCATCCTCAATATAATTCAACAATCTCTTAAATGTTATGTTTAAAATTTATACAATTTATAGTGACATAACATACCAGTGACATGAATAACGTCATGTAAATTGCACTATGATAACTTTTTAAAATTTTGATTGAAAATTAGAGCTGACCTTCAACTTTTTTAATAAATAAAATTAATATACCATCAATTTAGATGTAATAATATGGTATCTCTCACACAGTGCCTGTTTGTAATATTATTACATTAGTAGTCGAGATATTTCAGTGCCAATTTGTCTGTACAGAGCACTTGTTATTTATCTTCACCAAATAAAAATCTTTATAGTGTTAATTTTTATTAAAATATTAGCTCAATTAAAAATTAATGTTTTCTGTCATATTAATAAGATATGTTATGTATTGGTCACAATACAAATTTTTGTTATGTAGATTGCTTCATTTGTGTTTGATTTTGCACTGCAAAACATGTACAAATAAATGTTTCAATTTTATTGAATTTTTCCTTTTTTTTTATGAAATCTTATTATCCTTAAACTATGTTGTCACACCCAAAAATATTTTATTATCCAAAATTGTAAAGATTTCATTTTAACCAAATTAAGTTGTTCCAGAAAGCAAAATTTGATGTTACTTTTTATACATTGTAAGGTTTTCATGTAAAGCAATATCAATCTTTCTTTCTCCATAGTAATAATGTTTAAACCTTGTGCAGTTTTGAACCTTATTTTTGGTTATAGAACTATGCAAGATTTCTCATTTTCAAAGGTATATAAATTAAATACACATCCAAACACTTTTCAATTTTTTCTATTATTTTTATGGGTTATTACACAAATTTAAATTTTGTTGCACTTCATGTTTTTAAATATTCAGTAGGAATACACTTAAAAAAAACTAAAATGCGTTTGGTTTCATATTAGTTATATCTTTAAAATGAGAGATAAAACTATGAATAAAAGATAACGGCATAAAACTGCATGAGGTTGAAATTGCCCTCATGACAGAATTCCCGTAAGTACTTTGGACTTCCTACAAATATTTTATATATGGGCTTATACAATATAACGCTTAAACTATTGTGAAAAACAACAACTGCTGTTATTTTCAAAATATCCAGACATAAGTTGGTACAAAGGCAGTACTTGCACATAGCTTGGATGAGTTTGATAGTCAGTCTTAAGAACCAATGAATACTTCTTTTAAGATGTAGTCATTTACATTCAAGCATACTTATAAACAACTTTTTATCGTTAATTTTTTTCAATACCTCTTAAAGTTTCAAGATGGCAGCCATTCCAAGTTTGGGAAATGAATGCCTATATATAAAATTATTATGGCATTACAGCAAAACAGAAAATCAATTACATCATCAGGTTCAATTACAATAATGTTTGTTTCCGAGTTTTTTTTTCTTTATCATGTTTGCTTTCCAGATAGTGGACGTACAAAGTTTTAACCACATATATAGTATTGCATGAATAATTGTGAACATGATAACTACCATATTTCTTAATCGATTCGGACCAAACTTTACAACGTAGACAGTATTTTCTTAATACATAGCTTAAACAAGTTCATTTGCCAGTCTTAACCAATCAAAAGTTTAGAGATGGCGGCCATTCCATTACTCCAAAAAGTGCACAATTGCTGACCGAAATGCAGTCTTTTATACAAAGCTGTTGGTACCTGGCAAACCAGAAGTACTCAAATCCATTGGCAAAATCATCCAACAGATAAACGAACTGGAAATTGGCAACCATTCAAAAGACAGCTTGAATTGGTAATAATTAATGTAAATTGACCATTTTAGATTGGACTTACTGCATTTTACTCTACTAATAAAGACCTATAATTTGATGTACATATCAACCTATGCTTACATTTAAAATTTTTCCTCTGACTTCTTGTGGGCTGTCCCCCTGAGAAAGTAACGTGTTTTGTGACATGAGGGAACGCCACACATGAGAAAAGCTTCAGTCATTCAGAACTACACAGACCAATGCCACATTATCCAATCTAGCCTTTCAGGGGTATATTTCATTGCTCATACCAATCAGACAGATTCAGTTAACTGTTATAAAAGGGAAAGCTAGACTGGACAAAGTACTTTGCCCAGGGAAGCAACACCACATATGAAGGAAGCTCTAAGAGAACACTAAGAACTGCACAGCGACACTCACACTAAAATCCAATTTTAGCCACACAGGAATGAATTTGTCTCCAATTGCTTCATACCCTAATCAGAGACCATGATATGAGAAATGCTGCAGCTCACACACCAGTTAAACTGCAGTTTAAGAGAAAAAGAAAGTGCAAAAGGGGTAAACCCGACTGGCAAAATGAGCCATTTACATAGTAGTCTCCCATTGTGTTTTGACCAACAACACTAATGTTCTAATGACTAGATGTAATTTTTTAGTCTGCAAGATTGTAATGTTGTGTCCTCATGTTATTGCCTATAAAATAATTAACATACTAAGCAGTTACCAGCGGTGCTTCCACAAACGCAATTTCAAAATAAAAGGCCTTAGTTATCTTAGTGAGAGGCATTGTATGATGATAATAACTGACGAAGACTCTCTCCAAAATTTTTGTAAGACTTATTCTCGTACATATTATTTCAGTATCCATAGTTTATTGAGAGTTTAAAAACTTTTAATACATTTTGACTGGTTCTACATTTAGAGTTTGGCTGAAATATAATACATATAGATCTCGCGAAAACCTAATTTTGGTCAAAAAATTGGTAACCTTCCGTATATTTTAGAATAATTTAACTTCCGTTTGTTTAGAATTAAATTTTTCAAATCTTAAGGTATTTTAAGTGCCATAGTTGAGTTTGTCTGTGTGCACTCAATGAGAAAAAATATGTGTCTCATAAGTTCTTCTTGCATCTACTTCTAATAGCGTTGTATTATACTTCCTGATTTAAGGGGAAGAGTTGTACCATCTACCCAAGGGGGAGGTCAAAACAGGAGAGGAGGGAAATGGGACAAATTTCAAGAATGCATTTAGTCCCAAAGCTCAGCAGAAGAAACGTGTGGGACGAACTTCAGGGAACAAGAAGGGGATAAAGAGACCCCCTTATGGTGGAATGAAAGAAATTTTAACCTTGAAGACAGTTAAAAAACAAAAATAGAGCTTGGAGCGAGAAATGGTTTAAGGATAAGGTCAAAAACGAAAAGAGGGACAAATTGGAAAGAGGACTATGGCAAAGGGCCATCAGCAATACTGATGAAAATTGAAGGATGCAAAGGAGAGGACCATGGAAAGGATTTTGAAGAAAAACTGACTGAAAATCAAACTTCACAAGGAAATAAGATTTGTTTATGGGTGTGGATTAAAGGAACAAGACGAAACCTTAAAGAAATGATTGACTAAGGTGGGTGGATGGTTTCCAGGGGAAATCAAAAATGGAGGAGAAAGAGTCTTGAAGACAGGAAAGGTATTTTAAGGGAAAACT
>NW_025790938.1:0-7015 GCF_021130785.1 Homalodisca vitripennis
GACTTGCAGGTAAATTCGGCTTATCCTATGATAATATTGTGTGGTATCATTTGCTCTACACTTGTCATCTACAAGGTAGAACATAATAAAAAGATGTTAGAAACAGACAAATGTACTGGACTTTTCCTATTTCACCTAAAACTCATGAGAGCTCTTCCTTAGACCAGGATGAGTTTATGTACAACAGTTACAAGTCTCTAAGACTTCTTGCTAGAGGATATCGCACAGACAGATGAGGAAGGCTACGGTTCCATGAAAGACTCTGGTGGATCCTTAATAATAGGTATTAATCACATTACTAATTATAATGAGAATATTTTTGTAAAAATTTTTAGTAACACAGATTTTCATTGAAACAATCGACGGTTACTAAGGCTTTTTGTACTGAAATCCATGAAGTAAAACTTATACAAAATATGCTGAAAATTTTCTGTGCTAAAGTTGGCCATGATGATCTGTTTTCATAAAAAAGTTTTAGCACCTCAATCCTCTGATGGACAACAATGGGAGTAAACTCAACCAATTTTAAAAACTAAACATTTTAAAAAAGTGTCCTAAGTTTTAAATCTTGTTTCTTTTCATAGACCTGCAATCAATAATAATAGTTTAGCTATATAAACAATTTAAATGTTGAGACATTCGCACGGACCATCATGACTTTGTACTACACTTTGTATAGCCATATAGCCTGCCACAAAATTTGCAAAAAGAAAACAGTTAAAGAATTTAATTTAATTTTACTGTTTTTTTAAAAATAAACAAGGGGCACCCAAGGGTTGCTGCATTGCAATTGGGCTTGCGTTGTGCTTTTGCCTTGCAACACAATAAATTTTAAGTAAGTACAGTAAAGATATAACTTTTAAAGGGTTTTTTTAATATTATTTTTAGAGCATTTGAATTTATTTTTAAGTAGGTTTTGGGTGTTACAACTTCGTGATTAGTTGTTTTGCTACGTAACGTCTATTTTTTATGTTTGCAAAGCTCTCTGTAACCAAAATTAATTTTTTTTTTAAAAATTATATTTTATAGTGTGATTCAGTCATTCTCAAAGGTTGTTATTGTTTTCGGAAATGTCTGTTTTTAAAGATTTCAAATTTATTTGGACCCAAAACTATTAAAATTGGTTGTTATTGTTGTTGATATTACTTTGTCTTTACAATTTAAATTTACGATTTTCTTCTGATTCTTTTGGATGGCCTCAAAAAAAGTATTACATTTCCCTTTGCTTGTTGCGTATAGTTTTAGACTTTTATAAGTTAATAAAAAAAATTGGTTTAATTTTTCAGATTTATTTTTTGTACCAATTAACATTTTCTCGTTTCTACTGCAACCATATTTAACCTTACTTCAGTTTTCAAAGAATCATTATTTTTGTGATTGAAATTTGTGGGTATTTGTTCTAATAATTTGCATAACATTTAAAGTACATTTTGACTTAGAGTATGTTTTAATTTAAGGCCTTTTTTTGACCTCTGTGGCCATTTCTGTCTGTCTGGTTATTGTACATTAGATGGGTTTTTTGCATGTCTTCCCAAGGATTTTGGCATCATCATCATAGCATCATTCATTAGCGTTGTGTGTAAAACATTTTTACATTGGTCTAAACCCCCATGGGTAAACCACAATGGGCAAAATGAGAAAATTTGCACAATTAAAAAAATGTTTTTTTTTTTTTTTTTTTTTTTTTTAAAACATACTGAGCGCACAACTTCATATGGCATTTTCTATATTTGATATAGACAAAAATTTTACATACAACCTTAAACGAAGCCTGTTACGTGACACATGGGTGTTGTGGGCATACTCCTACTTTCTTTTATGTAAAATGATTACAAAAAAATATTTGCTTGTAGTTTATTAGGAGAACTAAAAATTGTTTTATGTCATTTTAGGATTCCATTTTTTTGTAAGAAACAACACTAACTTATTTGTATTTGTTGGACAGATAATTATTGTTGTTGCAGGTTTAAACATTGAAAGAAGAAGAGGCAAGCTGTAAATATCAAGAAAAATATACTGTTAACAAAATTAAAGTAAAAATTTTTACTCTTTTTATTATCTGTAATCTTAGTTGTATAATGATTGATTTTTTTTTGTTTAATTTTACTTATTTATTTCTTTGTTTGTTACTTTAATAATAATTAAAGCTTATTGAATATGTAGATCATTGTTGATTTTATAATCCTAATATTTTCCATATTAAATATTCTGTTCATTTTGTAATTTTCAAAGGTTTAGAGGAGGAAAATCAATAATATAACTGGCAAGTGCAATTGTCCCAGTTTCTTGGTAAAGTATAATTTTTTTTCTTAACTCAAGAATAGGTAAACATCGCATATGCTCTTTTGTTGGACGATTCATGTTTATTTAACTTTTAGACTGGGTACATAGTTTATTTTGTGTTGTTGATAAGGGACATGCTTATTATTATATTTTGTATTATTTGGTGTTGGCAATGTAACTCCTTCAGTACCCTAATGTCCATTACATTAAGGACATTGTCAAATTTTCCTAGAGAAATGCAGACAACCATATAGTTTGAATACCCTGTTTTATAGAAATGACCCATCATTGTTTCGATGTTTGATAGTCTCGCCTACGATCAATGTATCATCTGTATTGTTTATGTTTTGTATTTTTGATAGTGGTGGCCTTGTTGAATAATAATTATTGATATATTTATTTTCTTCAAACAAGCATTACAAGAGTTACGTAAAAATTACCAGCAAGAGCTACAGTACAAACGTAACTTAATCTAAACTTGCCAGATCTGATCAGTGCAATGCTGCTGATTAAGTAACAATGATAAATAAAACTTATAAAAAAACGCTTGGTAAGCGGAAAGATAAAAGATTGAAAACTCCAACACCAAGCCCTGTGTGGAGGTGAGGGAACAATTTAAATTAAAAAAATTGAAATAGGCTAATACCAGAACAAACACAACTTATAAAACCCAATTTTATTATAGAAAAAAAATCCACAACTTTAAACAAGGTTATATTGTGAAATTTATAGTACAATAGTTTATTATTTTGTTTTTAATTAACCCAAAGAGCCACTAAGTCTACATAACATAAAAAAGTTTCATAAAACAATCAATTACTTGTCAAAATTTTAAAAAAAAAATACAAGTAAGAATACATTGCAAGCAAGGCTTTTTTAAAGATTTATTCGCATCTTTATGTTACTACAAACACCAACCCTCCCACAACACACCATCCCAAACTCCCACCTCACAACACCAACTAAGACCCCCCCAACATCAAAAAACCTCACATCAAATACCCCTTTCCAAAAAATCCACCCACTGTTCCCCCCCGCCTGCTCTTCACCCCTTCCCCCCAACACACTCCAAAAACCCCAAACCATTTAAAAACATCCCACAACCCCCCACCACCCCACCCCCCAACCCCACCCCCTCTGCACAAGGAATTGTGTGTTGTGTCAACTTTTTACATCAGATAGTGATCTAAGCCATTATAGAGACTGAGAGATAGATACCTCTCATTAGATGCCACCATTAAGTTACAACCCCTAACCAAATACTCTTATTTTGCATTATATCCAAATGATAGAGAAGCTAACTTTAGTATAATATAGATCACTATCTAGATCGTACGTATTTTCCTTTTTGGTGTCTTGTTCTCATTGTAACTCTGCTCGCGCTCGCTTCATGAACCACTGTCATAATTTTAATTTTTCGACGGATATAAGTCTCCACATTCGCGCGCGCCCTTCACTCTCATAAACAACTGTGTGTGTGGTGTGTGTAAAACCACACGTTGGAAAAGAGTTATTTTTTTCCCGTTTTCTAATGCATCCCCAAGACTGCCAATTTTTATGGAACCCGAATTGAGATTTTTCGTGTTGTAGTGTGTTTCTCGTCCTCTCGTGTGTGTAGAGCTACATGTGTGTGTGTGTGTACGTGGTACTCGCGATCCCCTCCCCCCCCCTTCTCCTAGTCGTAGTGATAAATACTATGAACCTATTCATTGAGGAAACAGGTAATGACCGAGACTCAATCTGCACGCGTTGGTCATAGATATCACACTAGCTTAGTTGTGTCGTGGTGTATCTCTCGCGCTCTCGCTTGGGCCCCTCCACCCCCCTCCCCTCGGGTTGGGAGAGATTAGACTCCTGCCCGCGCAAAACTTAAACTTTCAACAAGTTAGGTCAATTTAGACTAGGAGCGCAGTGCAGCCAGATTCAAACTACTCCAGGACTGTGAGAAGTGTGTGTCAGGGTTAGGGACGTTTCAGCAGCCACTTTGGTTTGCAGCCACTTGTAGACGGCTCTTCCTTAGTTGATGATTAGTGTGTGCCTTGACTTCATCTGGGAGA
This sequence comes from Homalodisca vitripennis, assembly GCF_021130785.1. Classification (NCBI taxonomy): domain Eukaryota; kingdom Metazoa; phylum Arthropoda; class Insecta; order Hemiptera; family Cicadellidae; genus Homalodisca; species Homalodisca vitripennis. The sequence goes on from NW_025790938.1 coordinate 4,341, forward strand.
ATGTTCCTGTCTTTTGCACCTATGTAGGATGGTTGTTTCTCATAGATGTTTAGCCGATGGTCAGGCAAAGCATAATTGTTGGGGTTCTTCTTGTTGCAAAGTTGTGGGTGTCAGCTCCTCTTGCCAGCTTTTGATTACTCTTGCATAGGAAACTGCCTCCATGATAAAGAGTTGTGCCGACTACCGTAAAAGGATGTTAAGATTTTCTAAATGAGTTCCTGCTAGGATTCCTGTGGTCCAAGATTGCAGAGAATACGTATAGTCCTTCTTCTGGAGTACCAAAACTCTTTTAAGATTTCCTTTGGAGGAAGACTTCCCCAAACAGCCCAGACCATATCAGCAGAGGGCTCTCAAACTGTGCTATTAGTATGCTGTTTTTGCCGTGTTGGCATGGGTCACCTGCTTTTAATTCTTCTCAAGACATATATTGTAAAGAGCTTAATTTTATGCAAAGTTGGTCGACATGAGAGTTCCAGGACCAGGTTTATAATCTATGTTCAACTCCAATGTATTTAGCCTCGTTGCACTCTGTTTAGCGCTCTGGTATTTCAGCTACCTCATTTCTTTTTCTTCCTGGAAGATCTGCTTGACTCTTACTCTCTTTGAGGACCAGATCATTAGCATAGCAGTACTCTTGGGGCCATTGCTGATTGCGATGTAAGATTCTATCTCCTGGGGTTTCAGGTGTTTGGTTCTGGAGGAGGAGGAAACAAGATACTGTATCATTCTGCATAAATACAGTGAACCGCAGTAACCACGAAGGTTAGCTAGGCAGATCACTAACATATATAATGAAGAGTATCGGTCCTAGGATAGATCCTTGTGGGACTCCTCTTCACATGGCCGTCTTGATAGATGTTGATGTTTAGACTTCTGCAGTTTGTCCGGCAGTTGTTATTTCCACGGCTAGGGTCCGGTTGAATAGGATAGATCTTAAACCATTTTAATGCATGTGCTCTAAGGCCAATATTTTCCATCTTATGTAACAATATATCATGGTTTAAGCTGTCAAAAGCATTCCTGTAAGCCAAAAAGATTGGCAGAAGCTGTATCTCCTCGTTCTCAAGGTTTTTATGAGGGATTCAGTGATGCTTGTGATTGCAGTTAATGTGGATTGGTGCCGTCCTGCTATAAATCCATGCTTTGTTCTTCTGGCAATAGATTGTTGGTAATCATAGTAATGCATCAAATCTTGCAAGCGCTATTTTTTCATCAAGTTTAGAGAAGGTAGGTATGAACTGTTATAGGCACCTATAATTTTCTTGTTTGTTCGTTTCCCCCTCCTTTGGACTTTGTGTAGACTTTAGCGCTTTTCAGCATGCTTGGGAAAATTCCTTGAGCAAAGGATTTGTTGATTATGTTGGCTAAAGGATGGGCTAGCTCATTCCTATACATGCTTTTATTATCTTGTGAGGATATTTCATCAAAGCTGGCTGACGATTTTGTTTTTAAGGACTTTATGGAGTTAAGTACTTCTTCTTGGTTGGTAGGCCAGTAGCACAAAGTTTTCCGATTCGAAGTCGTGAGGGGTTTCAGGCGGTTCTTTGAAGTTCCCAGAGCTGTGTTAGAAAAGGATGGATCAGCAGCGTTTACAAAGTATGTGTTGAATTGTTCAAGGCAATTTTAGGAAGGATCAGTTGTGTCTGTGCCATTGATGCATAGTTTTTGTGTTGTCCTTTGAGATGTTTGTTTAGGCCTTCTTTCTCCCATTTATCAGGGACTCCAAGCTGCCTTACTTTTATTGTCTGACTTCTTGTATGAAGTTTGAGTTTTGCTGCTTTCGTTACAGGCTTTAATGTGGAGGTCATATTCTTTTTTCTTTAGAGCAGGCATAAGCTTTGCTCTCCCGCATTTCACTGTCAGTTGAATGTTCATATAATGGGCCTGTTTAAAGGATTTCTTTTATTCTTGAATGGTTTCTTGATCATTTAGGCCTTGATGTTGCATTTTTTATTTTTATTGCGCAATTTCCTTTTTGGACACACATAACATCCAGAAGGTAGGTTATTATAGAACGAGAACACACAATATGCCTCCTCAGCACTGGCAATGTCGTAAACCTCATATTCCAGGACTCATTTTCCAAGCTGGAGTCTCACGAATCCCCAGTGATTGGTCGCAAATATGTCTTCGTTCAGTGGTTGCAGGAGTAGCAATATTGGAAGATGTAGACGAAAGTGCATATCTGTCCAGTATGGGTCTGAGATGGTGATTGATTTAACTTATTGCTACTGAAAGGTTCATTTGGACCAAAGTTAGTAGCAACAAGGTCAATTGAAGTCCTGCTATTGGGATGTTATCCTAGTTGGTTGGTAGGTTAAAAGCGTGATTCGAGAAAGGTTTGTAGCTAAGGAGGAGTTCCTGGAGTTCTTGATCCCGTTTTTAATTTTTCCTGGTGCTTGGGTTTGAGACAGTCCACATTAATATCTCCCATTATGACAAAAGGGGTCGATTCCATGTCGGTTATGGTTTCCAAGGAAGTTCGAAATAGCTTCTTAAAGCAACTTGAAAGTTGCGGTCAGGTCTTTTAGACTTCCTCTAGGATGTAAAACTCTTCTTTCTTCAGGACTATGAGTTTGATTTGCTGCTAACTCACAAACAAGTTCTATTCCATGCCGGGGATGCGTATAGATTAGCTATTTTTCAGCATTTAGGTTTTCATTACAATATATTTG
>NW_025790939.1:0-3799 GCF_021130785.1 Homalodisca vitripennis
AACAATAGTCTTCTTGGTGATTTACAGATCACTTTCAGAACTTCTTGAGCTGGTCTAAGTTCCCAGTCATTTGAAGCTCTCATTGCAAAATATACTGTTTCTAATTTATGTGAGAAGAAAAAGATAATTTTATTAAAGAAAACAAATAATGTTATTTTATTAACAACTGGTAATAAAAAAAGTAATTTTAAGAAATTTCTACTAAAAATCATGTCTTTTAAAGACAAGAATTTTAACTCTAACTTACCTAGATCAAATATAAAAAAATTTCCAATGATACTTTGATAGAATAATGGAGTTTACTTGCAATCACTAATTAATAACTGTAGCTAACTGACAAACATTATATTTTAGGGAGAGAAATAGTTTGTAAAATAAAATGTATTCCCTCAATATTTTTAGTCTTATTATTGACACAACAGTAAGTAAGCACCAATAATTATTAATATCTGTCTTTCGTAGAATAACAGTAGAGTCGCAGGACGTTGGAGCAGACAACGTGACTGCCATTGTGGACTCAGGAACCAGCCTCATTGCTGGTCCTCCAGAACAGATAAAGGCCATCAACAATCTCATTGGGGCCAAAGAAATTTTGGGATTGTACATTGTAAGTTTTCCCCACCTGAGTTCAAATAGATGACACTTGAAACCAAGCAATGTTGCACAAATTATTATTTAAATTAAGGCAGGCATTATCTTGTAGTATTATTCACTGTTTTATAAAAATTTAAGGTTTTTATATCAATAAAAGTTTAGAAGTATTGCCAGCTTTATCTTTTTGTCATGAAGAAAATATGACTTGTAGCCTGTACCTTTGTAACTAGAGGTCTTTTGAGCTCCTTTAACTGTAAAAGTTCTTAAATTGTAAACTTAGATTAACTTATCCTACTCTCTGAGTTTGTCCTCCTCACATTCTAGGGACCATGATAAAGCTTTTCCAATACACTGTTTATGCCATAGAATACTTCAGTACTGGCTGTTTACAATTCAGCCAGCTCTAGTATCCACTGTTCTTCTTTGATCAATCCTTGCAAATGATGTGTCACTTAATGGGTTATTAAATTTAATAATTTTGAGCCACCTCCCTAAAATCTCATTTGGGAAATGGGCAAAGTTGGAAATATATATATATACAGTGTGAGGTAAAAGAATGGATATACTCTGTTTAGTTTTATAATTGTAATACATATATACAAGGTGTAAATTAAGTCTTGATACACATGGACATATTCCAAACAAATTGAGATATCCATGTACAACCTTACCTTACTTATTAAATTACTTTTTTTGGATTTTTGAGGGTAAAAAATTCCTCTCCCCTTTTCATTGGGGGTAACTTTAAATTTACATACTTCAACTCCTATCTTGTGACATTTCATATTCAAGGTCTATTCAGTAGAAACACTATGACACTAAGAAAACACCTCTACACTGTTTCTAGCAAAAGTTATGGGCAAATAATGCAAAAACAATAATAATCTATTTGATATGCCAATGTCCTGCGCATATCAACGCCATGCATTATCTCCACTCTGAATTTTATGAATACCGTAAACCGGGGTTACTTGACCCCAAAATATTGACTTTTTCTAAGTTACTACAGTTATAGAGGACTTTCAAATGTTATATGTGCTGATAACCGTTTCTACACTATACTAGAGATACTTACCTTCTACTTTTTATAAGTTTTATATTTTAATTATCATGTTAAGTATTTTTTTTAGTTTTTTGAAAATTGGGTTCAAGTAACCCCGGCTGGGGTTACTTGAACCCATTTCTTGTTTTAATGCAAAAGTCCATTATACAAAGGTTATGGGATCAAGTAGGACCCAGGATCTTGAAAAAAATATAAAAGTAACAGTTTGAAATATAAAATTTATTTAATTTTTCATTAGAGAAAGTGAAATTAAGGCACACATTTTTTACTGACTACCTTAATAAAAATAAACTTGAAAGCTGGCCAAATAAAACTCAAATCATGAATATTAACTGTATTAAACAATATTTTTAGGAAGTGTAAACAACCCTCTCTTAAATGGCCTGGGTGGGCTAATAATGTCCTTGATGTCACACCACTTGTAATGTAAAATGTCTTTTACTGCCGGCCATTTCCAGTTCTTCTTTGTAGGCTCCATGCAGTCAACAAAGGCACCAGTCTGGTCGATGGTCGAAACCATTCCTGGATAAACTGTATCGTTCCACGATACTAACACGAAATTTCCTGGTTTTATGGAATTTTGTATGTTCTTTTTAGCTTCCATGATTTTACCGGGATCGAGAGAAGTGCCGCCGGAAACTGATGATAATAGTTGAGGCTGGGGATCTGGCAATGGTTCGAACATTTCATCCTCGGAGGTCTCTGATAAAACTAAATCACTTTCTCCTGAGTCTTGGATGCTAAAGGCGTCTTCATCCTCACTGGTAGAATCAGATGGATTTGGCTTTTTACTTTTTTCGCTGGAGGCTCTTTTTCTTTGCCATGGAATTTCTTACTGTGGCCTTACGAGAAGTTGATGCCTGTTCCACATCCGTAGAAGTTGGTGGCTCAAGATCAAATGCATTGACGCTTTTGCCAGGTGCAACATTTATTTTTTTTTTTCCTTCCTTGAGGCTTCACAAATTCTTGCCGCCTCTTTTCAAGATGTGCAAGGAAAACATCTCCTACTAACGTAAGGTTTAGAGATCTGTCTCTTTGAGGCAAACGTGCCAGGATTTCTTCTTTATTTGAAGGAAAAATTCCAGCCTTTTTAAATCCCGCCTTGATGTTACTTTCTGTCTTAGCATTCAGATCCTCTAAGACAGTTCTTAGTAACATGGGGAACTGATCTTTTGGCAAGCATCCTGCTACTTTTCCAGCTTCCGACTGTTTCCATCTCACTAAAACCTCCCTCCACTTAGCTTTCAACGGCCTAAAGTAGGCCACGTCTAGGGGCTGGGTTAAGTGAGATGAATTTGGTGGTAGGCAAATAAAACTTATATTGTTTTCACCACATAGTTGTAACACTTTAACACTTAGATGAGAGGACAAATTGTCTCCGATCAGTATTTTTTGGCCCTCTTGTTTTTTTAATACGGGTAATAGGTGGGCAATGAACCACTCCTCAAAGGTAGCTAGGTCAATCCAACCATGTTTGCTTCGATTATATCTCGCACCTGGTGGCCCATTCTCTGTCCACGTTGTCCACAGGTGCTCCGCTCTATAAATTATATATGGAGGGATGGATGAACCAGCAGCATTGCCACAAAACATTACCGACACATTAGATTTTGAGGAATTGAGCACTCTCTCGGGATATTTACAACCACGACGACAGATAATTTTGCTTCTTCCTGGGTCATCTGACATTGCGGTTTCGTCGTAATTATAGATATTTTCTGGTGGGACATCTTTTGTCACCATACTCAAGTTATCTATATACTCAGTGATAATTTTTTCATCTATTGCTGCTCGTGACCTTTTTATGTTGTTGGCAAATCTTACAGATAAATCAGTTTGCCTTTTCAAAAATAATTTAACCCAATCACGTCCAGGCATATTGCTTTGGAAACATTTGATTTGTTTCCCTTGCTTATCAAGATAGGACTTTATTAAGAATCGGAAATCCAGCTCATCTACAGGAAACCCGAAGTCACATACTTTCATCAAATGAGTGGAAAAAGCTATCTCTTCTTGATTAGTAAAAACGGTCGGATGTCCAGGTCTCTTCACTAAATCGATACCAGTATTTTTTAGTCTCCTTTTAATAGTAGATCTACTTATGCCATAGAAGGCTTCTGCGTTTCGCTGGGTCATTTCCCC
>NW_025790940.1:0-5898 GCF_021130785.1 Homalodisca vitripennis
TAAAAACCAACCTTTCACCATCAAACAAACACTTTTAAAACCCCTAAAAAAAAAAAAAAAAAATTTTGTCTATTTTTCAAGTTTTGTATGTAATTAAGGATATTTTTTAAAGTTTGCGTTTGTCTATTATAGACTTATTTTACATCTTTCTTTTCGAAATTAAATTTTCTATAAGTACCGTGAAAAAAAATTTTGTGTTTATTGTAAAATTAAACATAAAGTAAATCTGTTTCCCAAACCTAAATGTAACTTGTTTTTCGGACCAAGTTTCGCGTATTTCCCACATATCTTAAAAATTTACTGTAGCTAAGGTCGGGAAAAACGGTTTATTAAATTTTTTTCAGCCCTATATTTGTACATAAAGTACGCTAAATTGTTACATCTTAATTAAAACAGCAACAAATACCCTTAGGCTTTCGTTGCAGCAGGGGAACTGATATTCAGACGAACTCTTTCACCCTGTATAACTTGGTTAACTAAGCATTTTCGGACCTATGTTAATTAGACCTTTTTTTCATATTTTGATTTGAGGAATCACGGCCCTGACTTAATGGGCACCTTTTTTCAGAACACCCTGTTATAAATAAAACTCTGTGCTCAATTGTTATTACAGTACAAAGGTTTGAAATCAAAATGTTTGTTACTCAATGCTTGCTGTATGTTTTTTCAAACTGGAAATGAGGAACAGATTTTTACATGGTGTCTGAAAATTAAGTAAATGTATGTTTGGTTATTTATTTTATAATGTTCACATAAGTACAGCTAATTAACATTTTAAAATGCCTCTATCACTTAATGACAGGTGGTATCCTAGAATGAATTTCTTATGTAGATTTTCGTCATTTAAAATCCCGGTAGTGGTTCGAGCCTAAGGAGGCCCCCCCCCCCCCCCACCCCCCACCCCACCCACCCCCCCACCCGAGAGCGAGAACAACCTGTTATGAGTGTTTTTCTCTTAAACCCTTACGATCGGCTTTAACCATGTAAACTGATAATAATTTACTTTACCTGGTGCATCTTACTCAACGTTTTACAATATCGTAGGCTAGCATCATATCATATAAAACACTCTTTATAACATGAGGATAAGTACTTGTATTGGAAATAAGTAGTAGGAATGCCGTGTGGTTAATAAACATCTAAATTTTATATAGAATAAGTATACCAATTTTTACCATTCATAAGGTGTCTGACTCTTTTATTGTACTAATAAATTATTAAACGAGGGACTACGTTTTAAAAATAATACGTAAGTATGTTTAAACAAGTCTATAAATGATTGCTGTGTCCAATAGTCTATATTCTTATAAGAGTAAAATAAGCTTTTTCGTACAAATTTTTACGCTCATATCCTTCTTTTCCTCAAGACAAAACTAGAACGTTACCAAAAGTTAAAGATAATTTTAATTAATTGAAAGTTGTTATATATTTGCTTCTGAATTACTGACGTTAAAGGTGTGACATATTTTATTATAACCCGCATAATTACTTAAAACCTTTATTACGTTTTGATGGGCGGCTGCTATAATTTAAATATATATTTACACAATTTAGGGCTATTTTTAAACCCTCTTGAAAAGGGGTTTAACCAATTCTACCTTCTTTTTGTTTTATTTATGTACGCCCTTAGAATTTTTTTCCGTAGCTGCTGATCCAATTTAGAAAAAACAATTATTTATCCAAAGAATGGTTCAGGTTAGTTCCGCCTAGTTATTGTAATGGACTGGACAAAAATGTGAGGGGGAGGTCACTTTTGAAGTTTTTCATATAATAACAATTGCAGAATCCATTAAAGTAATTTGTGGAAAATTAATTTTCATACTTTACTACACTTGCTTCAGAACTGCTAAGAAACATTACTTTTCGACTTCAGGTATATATAAAATTATTCTAATAGTAACATGTCAGGGGATCTATTGTGGAACTTAACATTTTAAAAATCACTTAAGTTACTGAATGTTATTGGGTTTTTGTACTAAAAATTAAAAAATGAAGGAGCAAGAAAAAAAGTTAAGTAGTAAGATGCCATAAAGAGGGTTTTTTTCAATGCCGCACATTACCATAGATGCTAAAGTGAACATACCCTGTTTTTTTGGGAAGGTCCCATTGAGGCACCCAGGAGGCAAAATAAAAAAAATTTCTGGGAACAGGATAGGATTCAATAGGAGATTTTTAGTTTCCAGTCTGATGGAATATTAATTATATTTTATATTTCTTTATGTATTAAAAAAAGACTTATTCATTTAAATCTTGAAAATATTTATGAAATTAAAATTGATATTTAGTTTACCATTGAAAAAAACCACGTTTGTTCCTTTTAATAAGATTCAGGTGAGGAGAAGATTGGGTAAAAAAGTAATATAAAGTGCACATTGACTTTCGATTCGATAGATATTAGTACAAGAAAATTAAATATAATTTAAAAAAGCATCTTGCGCATTATTTTTTGTATAAAGGTACGCAACCATTCTGCATTTTTAAACAACCCGTCATAATACTTATTATTTAACACAGTTGAACTTTTTAAATTATTTAAAAAATAATGATAAAAACATTACAGTAATGTGATTGTTGCAAATCATATTGTTTATTTAAATGTTTTTCAATTAACAATTACATGTGTATTTTGAAAACACCTCATTTTAGTTGTCATTTAAAGGTTTTAAATAAAGACTATGCTTTTTCAGTGTCCAGGTTAAAAATATGGCCATTTCATCTTATTATGTCAATTTATATTCGACGATCAAGGGGATTTTCAGGATATTTTGATCTGAAATCAGTTCCGCTGGATTTTTCTGTCATTTTAAAAAATTCCACTTGGACGCCCCCTTCAAGAAATTGCGTGGTTCCCCATTTTTAAAAAGGTGAAAGGTTTAAAACTTTTGAACATACCTGACTGTAAATTAAAACGCGAAATATTTGTGGGGGGTAGCATATTACAGTTTTTGAAAAAATAAAAGGGGTTTTAAGTATTTATTTATTTTTTTTTAAAATTTTAAGGATATTCATTAATTATTGAAAATATGCATCCCACTATTTCTGAAGCAATATCCAAATCATAAGTCAGCTTGGGAAAATTTTTCAAATACTGTTTTTCAAATCAACAAAATATACCATTTTTAATTTGGATTTTTTAAAAAAGTGAGTACATACATTTTTTTAGATGTTTAGCTTTTTTTTTAAAAACCCGATATACAATATTTTAAACCAAACACTTTCCAATGGCGTGTTTTGCGGAACATCGGTTATCGCATTTTTTTTTGGCACTGCCCCATTACATGTACCCATCACCAAAATTTCACTATTCGTAATCCAGTTAATGATTGTTTGTTTACATGAAATAAAGGGAAAAAACCTTCTTATGATTTTTTAAAAAACAAAATAGGGTTTTTTCGTTTTTTCTGTTATGGTTTATCAAGAACTATAATTAGATGCGAAAGCAATGGCAACAAAATGATCAAAATATGTTCAAATCCATAAAAACCCATTTTGAAAAAATTCTTAATAACAAAAATTTTAAAAAAATTGTTAAGTAATCAATAATAATCTAAAATATAGCTATTCCTTTCGGAAATACGGCAGTTATTCGTTTATCGGTCAAGATGTGTTTCCATAAACATCTGTTTGGGCCCATTTCCTGTTTTAAAAAAATATGGTGAACAGGTGTTAAATTTAAAATTTTTTTTAAAATTCTAAAAACCGGGTATCTTCCCAAAACAATGATTTTTGATTAACTTGCCATTTTTTTTAAAGGGAATAAAGGTAAATTCAAAACTTACTAAATGGGCCCGGTTTTTTTAAAATTGGTAGGTACGTTTTAATTTTTTTTTTCAATGCTTTTTAAATTTAGTTTAACATAGAAAAAAAATAATTTTTTAACCAAACCGAAATTACATTAGCTTTGTGGTGAAAAGTGAATTTCAAGAGGAACGCAAACACTTGAGAGCTTTTCCCGGGTAATTTCTTTAGTGCAACGAAATTTCTTTTTTAAAACATATTTGAAAGAGCGAATTCCAATCATGAAGTTAGTGTCATTGACACTAAAAATTATATTTTAGCCGTTATGCAAAATCATTTTATAATAATATTAACATCGAAAATATTGTTTGATTGAATAAAATAAATTTGGCCCCGGTTTTAAAATCCTGTATAAGTAGTTCTGTAAAATACATATTTTTAAAAAACGTTTTTTTAAAAAAAAGGGAAATTGATGTAAAAGGAGTGGCAGATTTCATTTTTGTTTTGTTAAGTTTCAGATGTTAATCTGTAGATTAGTGGCCGGTCGTCAGGGCACAATTAAAGCAATGGCCCTAATTTGCATCTCCCCTCCTTTTAATTTAGATGAAAAAAATGAAAACGACTTTTGACTCAAAATGTAGAAACAATGAAGATTGCTATGTCTGGTGCCAGGGTTGGTGAATTTCATTAAATTTCAAAAGTTTTTTAGAAAAGAGGGAATCCTGAATGGCAAAACCCCTCAAAAGAATTTCCTAGAATCCCCTAGAAGAAGTTATGACTTTACTTTATCTTCATTACTTTGATTTTAAAAATTTCTAACACAAAGACGAATGAAACCTGTTACCTTTAACGCCTACTATTTGCCCCCTATAAGTTTTCTTTTAAATTAAAGAAAAAAAAATGTATTGGGTTTTGTTATACAATTTTCAAAACGTTTTATTTTTAGTTCCGTTGTCTGTCCGCACGATATCAGAAAACAACATACCATTAGACTTGAAATTTTATCAAGATTTTTCTCTCTAAGAGCAACGTTGAGCTCTTTAAAGTGTGGTGTTTTACCGGATTTGGTCACCGTTGCAAAAATTTTTAAATTAGTCTATGAGTAACTATATAGCACGAGAGATTGGCAGAAAAATTTATTTTCTAAACAACCCGAGTCAAAAATATTTTTAACAATAAAAACATATTTACACGGGGCATGTACCCCACTTCTTCGCAAAATATCTCATAAAAGATTTAGCCCAAAAAGCCCAAAAATGTCATTTCAGGCTAGTGAATTTTCTAGTGAAAATTTTTTTGGAAATTTTGAGCCCAACAAGGGTTTTTAATATTAAAGTTATCTAGTTAATATTATATTATTCAGAATTTTAATTAAATTAATTTTTAAATTTTTTTATTGAAACGTAAAAATAAAAGGGCTTTTAGTATAATGGTAGTAATTCACCCCGAAAGGAGAGATCCGGGGTTCGGTCCCGGGGGTGCAAGTGCTTTTGTGATATATATAAATATATATATATATATAATGTTTGGTGTATTTAAAAAAATTACACTTATGTACTGGTTTTTTATTGAGAAAACTTAAAAAAAATCCCCCCTTATTATGGAGTAGGGTGTAAATTTTAATTTCATTTATCATATAATAAAAGATTGGCGATATGATGTACCACAGTTTTTTATATTTTTATCATAAATTTTTGTACCTTAGATTAAGGTTTCTATTGACAATTGGTAAGACTAGTCCTTTTTTTGGAATCAGTCAATTAAATGTCTAGGCGTTGGTGGGGCGAACCGTGGTTGATCTGGACAACCCGGATTTTTTTTATGTTTATTAGTGGTTTTTTGCCATCTTACCTACCCCCCCAACTCTCTAAAAACCTCGCTCCTAGCCCGTGTAGATAGACCAGTGAAGGAAAAGTCATTTTACATAAAAGTGCGCAACTTGGGTTTTCTGTGTTCCCCAATAGTTAAAAATAATTTTTAATCACCGTCTGATTCCATTAGATAATATAATTTTTAATGTTGCATGTATAAAAATAAGTCGGAAATTTTTTAAGTGTCAGTTAAAAGTTTCAATTTTTGTCCGCCAATTGGTAAAAATATTTTTTTTATTTTAGGAGATGTTTTGGAGTAATTTTAACTTTTTTGTTTTTAAACCCTTTT
>NW_025790941.1:0-5926 GCF_021130785.1 Homalodisca vitripennis
CAAACAAGATATACTAATAAAAAGCACAATTTTTATAAACTGTACATAATTTCTTAAACTACTGAACAAATCTTAGTTATTTTAACTTATTTTATCTTAGGAGTTGTTATAGTAACTCTTATATTACAAAGTGTTTACAAAATCACAAATAATTATTAAATAGTCGATATTGTATTTAATAATTTACAAATATATTTCGAAATTATATTTTAAATGCAAAATTATTGTATGATAACAATAATTATTTATTTACTTTTCCCAACTAGATACATTTATTTGCATACGAAATACGAACGGAAAATACTAAAATGTGTGAATAAAATAAAATACCAACAATAGAAAAAGTAATAAATACAGATTTAATAAGTAAAACGCAGTATATACTTTCAAAATAAATGTATAATAAAGATATGCATATTCATATTGAATTTTGTAAATATATTCCTTTTCACTAAATACATAATAGCTAGTACCAAATTGGGAGAGGAATTTTCGTACAATATCAATTTACTATATAATAATACGGAAAATATTTCAATTCCATCACAATATGCATGATATGAACTAAATATACTTAATTGGTCGGGGAAATTTTGCATGATTAATTTATACTTTTTGAATATTTTATGAATAAACTCATGTTTTATATTTGTATATTGGTCTGCTAGACACTGCATCGCACTTGCTTTGAAAAAAGAACATTCCTTCATTAACCCTAGACAAGATGAATGATGACAGAGACTGTAAACACCTAGAGTAATCCATCACATGTTTATAACTGCATCTTCACCAACAAAAACTGGTAAATTCTCTTAGTATAGTGGTTACTTGTATTAATATGTTGATATTACAAAATAAATTAAATATATATGTTGGTTTACTTGCCCAACGTATCATCCCTGCCCTGAAGACAGAAAAATTCCTTTATCAACTCTAGACATGATAAATGAGTATAGAAGCTTTACAACATCTTTAATAACCCATCACTTCTTAATAAAAGCAGCTTGTCTGAAACAAAACAAAACTGATATATTCTCTTTTTAACCGCCTTATTTATGTAAAGAGCATAAATTATATTTCGTTTGTACCCCTTTGAGTTACTTCGCAATTTACCATTATAGTTCCTCATGATTGATTCTTTATTACCGTCCAGTTTTAAATTAAACATTGTCAGACACAAATAAATATGTGTATTATTTCCGTTATTATCCTACCCAAACGTCTTGCAAGAAAAAATTTAATGCACAATTAAATTATTTGTGTTGTATTTATAGTGTAGATTAGTAGTATGTATATTATGTTTTATTTTGCCTTTAACCAGCCGGAGCAGTGGGGCCGGCCACTGCCCAACACTGTGTATTCCTGCTGCAGTCTACCCAAGGCAAGGTGTTGATTAATTTATTTTAAAATTCCTATAAAAGCTTTTTATCAGTTTAAAATCGCTAAATTACTACTTTGAACATGTTTTACTGTTAAATAATGAATATTGTTTACACACTTTAAAAATTTTAGTACAGTAAATGAAAGTATCTAGCTTATAATTTAGTTTTTAGGCTATATTTGAGCTCTTAAACATCTAAAAATTATTCATTCTATACTTGTTTACATAACAAACGAATTGTAGTTTCGTTTATGAATACCTATTATATATTTTAATACAATCAATACTTTTTAGTCCCAAAAACACACTTTTTGGTAATATTGAATTATGATGTTTAGTTTTAGTTTCAGATAAACGGTGAATGTTTAGGGTTTTAAAACAATATAATCAATATAAACAAATCTAATAAACATGAAAAGAGTTTTAGGTTTAAATATTGTATACTTGTCTCTTTTAAAAATTGTTACAATAATTGTAGCTAAAATTATATATATATATATATATATCAGTATAAAGAAATGTATAAACATGAGAAAGAGCTTCAGGTCTAAATTTAATACGCTTGTGTTTTTTAAGATAATTTTATTTAATCGATTAACAAGAAATGTCCTGTGTGTACAGAGTGACGGTACCTTTACTATACAAACACAAACACTAGAACTGGCCTCGATACTGTTGTTGTTTATGTTCATATTGTTGTTGATGTTGTTGTTTATGTTTATATTGTTGTTGTTGTTACTGTTTGTACAAGCTTTGGTTACTACAGGAGCAGTGATATACATAAGTTTATAAGTTAAAAAAATAATAACTGAGTTATGCACTAAACGATGTAAAAAACGTTTATTTAAGTGTATATTGTTATTTAATACAAACTACTAATACAGTGCATTTTTAATTGTTACAAATCTATTGCTAAAATTTAAATATTTTTTAGCTTAGTTTAACACTACGTTGTATTTAGTGTTTTTTTTTTATTTAGTTCCATAAGGCAGAAAATTTGTATACTTTAAAAAATTAAAACCGAAAACCCTTTCCAGAGTTTATATTAAATTGTTGTTAAAGCTGTCACAAAAACGTTTGGAAAACTTGTTGATCGTAATTGTATAAAATTGTTAACTATCCAAATTTATTGATTGGTTGAAAATATCGCTATCGCAGAGAGTTCTCATAATAATAATAATCATAAAATATATATATATATATATATATATATATATATATATATATATATACAATATTATTATAAATTTATATTATATTTAATTTTTTTTGTTATTATTGTGTTTTTTCCTTAATATTGTATTTAATTTCCGCCATGAAAAACATGTTAAATCAATTTAAAAATATTTTGATCATAAGGATTATTAGCTTTCCAAGTATACTTTTACTTCTCTACGCCAAAAAATTCCAAAAACAAATCTTGGCTAAACCGTTACTTTTTAAATGTTAAAAGCTACATGCACAGACTCATAGGCCTATAATTTACAAAAAGCTCTTAATGTTTCCAACTTAACTGGGGAATGTGTAAAATCAATCGAAACTTGGGTTTACTTTGCGCTAAAAGCTTTTCTAAGCCTTACGTTTGTGAAGCTTATGATTTTAACTTCTCTGTTTCCACCTTTAATACGAACAGTATGAACTGGCCAGTGAATGATATTTAATGATGATCACAAAGTAAAATATTTCAACCCAACTCTTTATTGCCGTATCTATTTTATGAGAAAGTATGAATTACGTAGTATATTAGGTGACTTAAAAGCTACAGCACTAAGATACAACAAAATATACGGTAATTTTTTTTAAAAAACCTTAAAACGCTCAATAATCATAAACTAATGAATCTTAATGAAGCATAAATGAAACCATAGTTCCAAGACAGTACATCGTACAATTTTAGCACTGTTGGGAAACAAGAAAATCGCTTAAAGGGCAGTCCGACCTCCATAAGAACATAATGTTAACTTGGGAAACCCATATCTCTGTAATGTTATAGATAAGTCCCGATTTTTATTTTACTTATTAAATAGCTTATAATCTAGGTCTTATTCATGAGGTTTTTTAAATTTGAAAAAAAAATTAAAAAGTTATAATTTTTTTTAATTTATTGTTTTTTTAAAATAACTTTTTTATAAGTAAAAATGTTTACTGTGCCTCATTGACAAGAGATATTTATAAATTCCCATGAGGGGAACTAGGCAATAGTAAGTAGAATACTGTATAAAAATTTGACTGGGGTAGGCCCAGTAGTTTTTGAGTTATAGGGCCCAAAGTTTAAAAATAACAAGTTTCGGCAAATCAAGAAAAAGCAAGAAGGTAGCATATTTTGGACTCATACCTTGGGTTTAATGTTTGGCCTGCACTGTAGGAGGGTTTTCTGGATCCTCTGCTTCTTGATACAGATCTTGATACAGCTTCCTTTTGGCTAAAGTCCTTGATTGCCTGATTTTTTTTCAATGCCCGGTAGCCGCTTTATCTGCTTTGCGAATCCGCTGGGGTGTTCGAGACGTTTTAAAGCTAACCGCATATTCAGCCCTGGTTCTAGCCAATGTGCTCTAAAACTTTCACTTTGGAGCTGTACCCATCAATTGAATGATAGGACTGCCTCATAGACACCTAGCCTAAGAGCACCTAGTGTAAAAAAAGGTGCGTTTAGGGAGCCGAGCCCAAATGACATTATTCATAGACCATTAGGATTTTGAGATTTTCCTTTGAGACATTTTCTGAGTAGTTCTAGGCTGCACAAAGATTTAAAAATAGGTTTGATTGCTTTCATTAGAACAGGTGAGAGGTGAAAAAGCTGGCTGTGGTCATATTAGTTTTTTCTTTGGCGGCTTTGTTTTAAATTACACCATGTGTCTTCGGGGTCTGGGCATAAAATAAAGTAAAGGCGTATCGTTAGTAGACTGAACATGACAGTACAACGCCCAAACCTGCTCGCCTCATGGCTTCCCCGCTGTGTGTATTCCTACGGATGGCTAGTCCATAGTATATTTTGGATTTGTTGGATCGCCTTCCCTGTTAGCCTACCTTTCCCAGAAAGAGATTTTCCGTCAGAAAGCTTCAAGCCTTTATTTTTCATGATAAAGTCCCTTATTTTGTCCCCCTCCTCTTCTGGACGTGTCCTACACATTCCAACTTCTGAATGGACACATCTGGCCATATGGTGCTTCTGCCACAACTGCTGCATAGCCATTGGAGTCACCATCTCCAAGGTACTCCACATAGCGAACACCGTATTTAGTCTCGGATCTTTTGAACATTGCAGTCGCACCTTCAGCTTCCATACCTCCACTGCTACCTACATAATTTGCCTTGCATATTTCTAAGTGTTGGTTGCTTGTTCTCTGAGGGCAGTTATCAGTATTTTGACATTGAATAAATATCTATTACTTTACCCGTATCTGCTAAAGGGTAATTGTGACAACGCCATTTAGCGAGGTGTGGCCTCGCTTTTGCCAGCTTCCGTCAACCGCAACACATAAGTCCATTAGAATTTCCATTTTCAATAACTGCTTCTGTCACTGCTCTCTTCATAGAGTTTTCACACACACTTTCTACATGGCTGGACAAAAACTGTTCAAGTTGATTGAAAATTGCTGGGGCGGAGCGGGTAAATTCATCATGCCGCAAAGAGTTTGGGCAGCAGTATAGCCCTTTTCCCATTACACGCAAGCCGTATACTAACCTTAGGTTCAAGTCATAGTAGCATTGTGAACTTTTGCTTGGTGCCTCAATAGGCCTAGGCCTAATATCTGTTTTCTTTGGGACAGTTGTCAAAAGCTTTTTGTCATGCCACAGCTACAGGAGAAAGGAAATTTGTACTGCGAGCCCCGCTAATGGTTTTCGACTAAATGTAGGTTGCCATGAAAACCCTACACACTGCAACATCTTTCAAAACTGATTCTAGCTGTACAATGTTTACTATGTCATACTGTAAGGTATCAGTTGAATTATCATAGCAGGCTAGGTTAGGGCTCAATTTCTCATTGGATGTGGAAACAACTTTGGGTGTTCTAGGCCTATCCTCTTCATTACCTGAAGTTACTACTGTTTTCTTGCTACGAAAAACAGTCTTCTTCTTGTAACATAGTTTCTTAGTTTTCCCACTCTCTTCTTATTACCCATTTTAATCTACATTCAATTACAATAAACTCCTTTACAAATAAAAACAACAGGGAAACTTTCAAATCACAAAACACAGTATTTCAAAACTTCACAATAACCTCCAACATAAAAAAAATAACAACAGATGACATCTGTCATATTGCTGACGTGTGTGATATCAGCTAAAACCAGACTAAAAACAAAACAGTACCAACATAACAAAAAAACCCAAATTAATATCTATTTTATAGATTGTTGTTTATATAAGGAGTGGTGCTAACGCCAAACAACGTTGCAAGCCTTTTTATATATATTTTTTATATAAGGTTAATATTATAGTAATAATTATTATATACCATTTTAAAGAGAAAATTCTAAAGAATATTAATAAAAAAAAAAACCAAAATTCCCCAAAAAAAATTTTTTTTTTTTTATGCAGAC
>NW_025790942.1:0-5129 GCF_021130785.1 Homalodisca vitripennis
TAACTCAGCTATGGCACGTCATCCCCATTGGCTTTCTTAAAAACAGCCTCATAGCATGAGATTTCCCACCCCAAAATTTTGATGCCAAAGGTTAAAAAATATGAGTCTAAACGTTTGGAAAAAGTATATTTTAGAGAATTTTAAATTTTTTTTTTATTAAAATTTGTTATATATAAGGGGAAAAGGGGTTATTTTAGTGGAAAACTTAAAATTGATAACTAAAGAAATGAAAAATATTGACAGTTCTTAAAAAATTTGGTTCCCCCCAAGTCCCCCCAAATGGCCAAAAGGGTACTCGAATTCAATTTTTTATTTGGTAGTTCGTTCCAATCATGGGGGAAAAATTTATTACTATGATTCCTCATAAATTGTCAAATCGACGTTATTTTTTGTATAAAATTATACATTAAAAATCCGATGATTCCCAAAAAAGGGTTTTTTTATTTTTTGGCAGTCTGGATTACGTCCGTGTGACACAGAACAAGACGTGTCATGACACAGGAATCGACACTACTGCGACCAAAAAAAGGCCCTGTGACAGGTTTCGTCACCCCACATTATGTGTTTTCGATTGAATTGAATGAATTAAAATCATATTTTTTTTTTCCAAAAAATTTACATGTGTGCAAATTTACTTTTAAATTTATATTGTCTTGTTACTAACAGTTGAATGTTTACATAACAAAAATTATACATAAAAATTTTATAACACAAATTTAAAGGGGCCAGGAAAGACCCTACATGGGCGGAAAAGCCTGTGCGTGGGCTCGAGTTGCTTCCCTGGATTTTTTGGAGAAACTGAACTGGAAATTAATTAATTATCATATTATAACCAACACACCATCCAAACCAAACACACACACACCAAAAATCCACATAATACGGGATTGAAATTTATCAGCGAAATACTAAAATATTTAAAGGAAAAAATTAAAAGGGAGAAAACAAAATTAAGGTTGGGTTTTTAAGGATCAAAAAAAATCTACCTGTAGAACAACCTAACACATTTCAGCAATTTCTTTACGAACTGTTATGAAATAAAACAAAAAAAAGTTACAAAAATGGAAAAAACCATCTAAAGGCTCAGTGCTGTTGAAGGGGCATCAAAGGGGGGGGCAGGGGCCAAAGTCAGGTCCCTTCTTTAAACAGCCGTGAAATTGCCTCGGCCCCCCCTCCGCGCTGATAAATACAGCCATTCATTCGAGCGTTTTTTTTTACATGTAAGATTGAATGTGAGGTGAATATTTGGTTGTCGGAAAGTTTTTTCAGATATTTCTATACACAAAATGGGATATATAAAAAGTTTTTTAGCAAGAAGGATTTCTGATCTGCAATTTATCACTCCAATTTCCGGAATATGTTGTTTGAGAAGTGAAGGTAGAGAAAAAAATTTTATAAAAATTTTTTTAAATTTAACAAGAAGTGTTTTAATGAAGATTTTTTTGCATTTATAGAATGGGGTTTCTTGATATAAAAATGTCATTGGGTATTTCCCCCAATTTTTTTAAACCGGGTTTTTAAGATTGCCTTTTGAACCCCTTGCAATGGCTGTAAAAATTTTTTAAAAGTCCACCCCAGCCCCTTTTTTTCCCAAACGAAAACAACCCATTGGGCTAGGCAAAGTAAGCAAGTTTGATTTCTTTTTCTTTTAAAAAATTTTACTTAAATTTTTTAAACGCCAAAATATATTTTCCTTGCTCTCTTTTTTTACATATCAACATGGAGACCATTTTTAAAACGCTTGCAAAGAAGAACCCCAAAAATTTATAAAACGATACATTTTCAATATTTTTTCACACGAAAAATTTTCCATTGTTGAACTGCCATAATTATGAACCCAAACGAGGTCCCCCGGGGGTTTTGCCCCCTGTGGTCTCTCGGAGAGGAGGCAAAAAACTTAGTTTTTTGATGTATTTTAAAAGAATTTTTTGGGCAAACCTTTTTTTTTAAGACCAGAGGTCATGTAGAGCGTTAGAAGGGACACCCCCCCCAATCGCTACCTTTTATTAAAAAAACCTACTCAGCAAATAAAACAGGTTTTTCCATATAAATTCAATTTAGAGATATTATTAAAATAAAATCAAAAACAGAATTGGGGGCCGAGCTACTGCCCTGAACCACCCCGTAGTCCACCGGAAGGCGTCGCTCTCTGTCCCCCAGACAGACCGGGCTGTAGCCTCTTGTAAGGTAGGTTGAGAACCATGAAAGCGCATTAAAACCCCCAACTCCAGTGGCATCCAATTTTAGGAGCACCTATTTCTATCAAGTGTCAAAGGCCTTCCTCAAATAAGAAATATTAAAAAAAAATGCGCAAAGTTTCAGATTAGCCCCTTTTATTTTCCCCATTGACATCAAAAAGAGCTCAGAAATGTTCCCCGTCCTCTTGAACCCATATGACACTCGCAAAGATTTGATTGTTAGAAAATACAACCAAATTTTTCTTTTTTAAATAACGCTCAAGGGTCTTGGAAATACACTTAAAAGACTGATGGGGCGGGAAATTATTTTTTTCTAAGAACTATCTCCCTTTTTGCAAGGGGAAGACCTTAGCTATTTTAAAATTATCTGGGAAATGCCAAAAAAATTTTTAAATTTATTAAATGCAGAAGGGGTTAGAGAAGATATAAATTTTGTCCTTTAACTACAGCCGAGACACCATCACGTCCAGGGGGGGACCCCCCACGCAGTCCATAGTGCCGTTTTTACATAAAGTCAGAAAACAGGGGGTCAATGTGAAAAGGTTCCGTCTGAAATCCGATCACTAAAACCCCGGGTCCCCCCTTGAACGAGGGCACTACCCAAATTTGTCCCCCAACCGCGGAAAAAAAAGGATTTAAAAAAATCATTACCAAACCATGAGATATAACGATACCGGTAAAACTTTATGGATAGGAAAAGAATCCTTTTTTAAATTTTTACCTCAAGCTCGTTTACGATGACCAAACATTTTGGGGTTGTTTGATAATTTTCAATTTTAGTTCTGTAATATAGTTTTTTGGATTGTTTAAGAGATTTATTTAAAAATGCGAATGTACAAAAAATTGATAGAGATCATTATTAAAGGGTTGTTTTTTAATTTTTTTTATTTTTTGTCTTTTAAATGCGAATCGATTTGGCCAAATCGGGGAAAATCCTTTTTTTTTAAATTTTTTGAGCGGGGGGAAAAAAGTTATTTAAGGGTTTTGAGGAAGTTTTAATAAGATCAATATTGTATTTTTAAAATTGTTTTGCGCATATTGAGATACCCTGCAACTCAAAACATTTTTCCCAGTTAAGTGAGCGAGATTAGGCCGAGCAGAGCTTTCAGTGTAATATTGTGTGTAAGTCGTAGTAAGTTTGTCTTTGGGGGCATGTGGCAGTGGCAGTGAAAATTCAGGCCCATTTTTACTGAAAATTTCCCCCGCCACGCCAGTCGGGAACAAGCTGATTGTACTTTTTTCAGTCATAGTAAAAAAAATATTGATCCAACATGACGAGCATTTTATTAGTCACTCTATTTGGGTTTATCTATACTTTTGAACAAATCCCGACCCAGAAGCAGTTTTAAGTATCTTCGCATGTAAAGTTTCTTAAGAAAAAAATCGATGTTAATGTCCCCCCAAAAAATAATTCCCATCTTGTCTTATCTAAACTTTACAATAATTTTCTATTTTCAGTTAAAAAAATTCCAAGCACTGAAAAAGGACGGTATAGGGAAAGTATGTAAAAGGTTTTTTTGCAGTTTTTGAATTCAATTTAAGGCCGTAGACGTCACCAAGTTTTTATTGTGGGGGCAGAGCTGAAAGCGTTTATTGAAGTAAATGATAACCGCATTTCTGTTACGTTGCTTGTTCGTCAGTACAATGTCAAACCCCCCCAAAACCCCCCCCTCCCCACCCTCTCTCAAACCCCCAAAAATTCAGTCAGAACAACTATGTCCCCCAAAGGGGGAAAATCATTCAGATATACTAAAATTTTGTTAAAATTTTTTTTCAAAAAACTTCGGATATTACAATGAAAATTTTTTTTTAAACTTTCATGGGGAAATTTCCTGACTAAGAAAAAAAAATTTTAATTTGTTGCATATTATATAATTCAAAAAAATGGTTTACATTTAAAAAAAGCCGTCATCTTTTCCCCTTCTGAGCAGGACCCCCCGGGACAAAAACCCCCCCCCAATTTACTCATTAACCTTTACAATATATACTAAAAAAAATTAAGAGATATCAAAAAAAATAATAAAAACGTTATAATGAATGTGCGATCAATAAAAAGATTTTTTAAAATACCAAAAAACCCAAAAATTTAAAATAAAAATTTAAAAAAAACCTTTAATTAAAAATTTCCTAAAAAAAATTAAACACAAATTTTTAATTTACAAAACAAAACCCCCCCCCCCCCCCCAAAAAAACAAAAACAAAAAAACCCCAAATAAAAAATTTTATTTAAAAAAAAAAAAAATTTAACCCAAATAACCAAAACAAAAAACTTTTAAAATTTAAAAATTTAATACCCCAAAAAAAAACCCACCCCCCACCACACACCCCAACACCCCACCCACCAACACCCCCCCCAACCCCCCCCAAAAAAAAAAAAAACCCAAAAAAAAACAAACCCCAAAACAAATAACAATTTTCACAAAAATAACATAATTAAAAAAAAAAAAATTTATTAATGAAAAATTAAAAAATTAACCTTTTTAAAAATAAATTAACCATACCAACACTACAAAAACACCCAAAAACCTACCCCACATAAAAACCAAAAACACCCCATTTTTTTAAAAAAAAAAAAAATTTTAACAATTTTTTAAAAATTTAAAAAAAAAAAAAAAAAAAAACTTTTATCAAAACAAAAAAAATTTTAAAATTTTTAATTTTTAAAAAATCTAAAAATCAACCCTTTTTAAAAATTTAAAAAAAAACATTTTTACAATTTTCCCAAAACACAAAAAAAAAAAAAAAAACCCCCCAAAAAATTTTAAAAAATTTCATATTAAAAAATCAAACCCCACCTCAAAAAAAAAAAAATAAACCCCCCCTTTTTCCCCAAAAAATTTTTTTAATTTTTAAAAAACCCCCCCCCCAAAAAAAAAATTTTAATTTTTTTTTTTTCCAAAATTTTTAAAAACCCCAAAAATAAAAAATTAA
>NW_025790943.1:0-5827 GCF_021130785.1 Homalodisca vitripennis
AAGTTTACAGTCTGTTTTATTAATTTGAAAAATCACAAAGATTCTCTTGACAATTGTTCTTATATTTGTTCAAAATGTTTGTTTTTTACTAACAATTTTACATGATCATTATTTTTAAATTTTATTTTTCGTGTGAATTTCAGGTGGAACATACTTGAAAAAGCTCTAATAACCCTTTTCTGCATCCTTATCTACGTTTTTTGGGTTTCTTTTTGATTGTGCGTGAACTGTTCGTTTTAATTGTTTCGATTTTTTGAAGAATATCGACCCATTTAAATTTTTTTTAAATCTCAAAAATTTTTTCATTCTTCTTTTGATTCTGTTATATCTCTCTACATACTTGATTTCTCTTCGTTTTCTTTTAAAAATCTTAATGTTGTTTTCCTCAAAACATCGTTAAATTCTTTTTTTTTAACTCAAAAAAACCCTTATCGTTGAAGTGGGGTTAGGGGGTTTTGATTGATCCTATGGCATCTTTTACTATATCTTCAAAAGTTTTTAAAATATCCTTCCCCGTTTTTTCTTTTGATAGCTCTTGACCAAGCATATTTTGGAAAAAAGTAAAATAACTTTAACAATACTTAAACCCCCATCATTTTGATCTAATAGTTAACATTATAACAAATCTGCTGCCCATAAATCGTCAATTCCCAAAATGTTATAATTTTTCTCTTTTTTAAAATTTTTTCGTATGGTGCATAAATTTTTCCGAGCTTCAATTCTATCTCTTTTTTGTCTTCAAATTCTTGTTTAAACTTTTTGGGTTTTTGGGAAATTCTTTATAAACTTACCTTGTTTTCTTACATTTTGAACTTTTTTGCACAATTTATACAATCCTTTTTGGAGTTTAACATTTTTGAATCTATATTTTTCGTTTTCTTTTTTACACTTTTGACAGTGAATTAAATCATCTTCCTTTTTTACATGTCAAAGTTTCCAATTTTATTTAATTCGTCTAATATATCAGATTTTAGCCCTAAGGTACTGTATCGATCTTATTTTTTAGGAAAATTCCCCCTTTTTCACTTTAGCGTTCAGTGCCCCGCTTGTTTAGGGAACAGTGTACAACTCATGTTTTTCTTTGATTACTGTATCTCCCTAAATTTTTTCTTTATCTTCAACAAACATCTCTTCAAGTTTTTGTATTATTTTTTTATTTACAACGCTTCTCTTAATTTTCCTTTTTCCCCTAACTGGGTTTTTTTCTAGATATTTGTACGAGACATTTAGACCTTAAACCAAAAATCTTCTAAAACTTCGATTTAATCATCTTTGAATTCCCCCATTACCTTCTTATTTTTAGTAGGAAACTTTTTTGATCTTTTTTGGATAATCACTTGTATCAAAGTCACTATATTTTTTTTTTTAATTTAAATTTTAAAAGGGTTCGTTTCAATTTTAGGAAATAACGTCGTATCCATGTAAAAACAGATTCAAAAACTGGGTCAAACTTCTTTAATTTGTTGTAATAAAACTCGTACATTTCAATTTTAGAGGTCGAGAACGAAAAACCCATGTAAACGGGTTTGTTAAATTTTAAACCTTTTTTTTGTACAGTGACTGCTATAAAAAGTTGTCGTCAAAAAAGTTAAACATTTGAAATTTGTTTTCAACTTGTTTCATTTAAAATTCTTCATTTCCAACTTAATATCACATCTGTTTTCTCACATTTTCCCCTAGATTTTCCAAAAACAGTTTTTTTACAGCTTATAAAACCTTTTTCAAAGTCGCTTGTACTTGGTTCCATGTGTGTTAAAATCAATGTATTCTTTCAAAAAGCTTCTGATCGAATGAATAACTCTATTTAATGTTTCAAAATCATACCTTGTTCCCAAAAGAACTTCAAATTTCTCGAATGAACAAAGTATTCGTTTTATCCATAGAGTTTTGCAAAATTTGTTTTTATAATTTCGGGAGCAGAGGTAAATCCTTGTGGTTCGTGTAAATTGTTGGTTCCAAGACGACTTCGAGAATTAACCAAAATCTTTGTCGCCAGTGGTTTTAAAATTGTTTCTTCCCCTCTTCTTTTGTATACGTTTTAGGGTCCATCCCCCTTGTACACAAAAAGGCAGTTTTTTGCATAAGACCTACCCCTAAAGGTTATTACATCACGTATAACAAATATTTTCGGGGTTTGTCTTATCGAAATCTTTCAAATTTTTTATTTCTTTCACATTGCTTAAAACATGAGAAATGCCCCGCGAATACCTTTTTTTGATCATCAAATACATATTAAATCCTAATTAACTGTAATTCTATCTTCGTTTTAAATTTTTTAAATACGTCCCAGCGAGATTGAGCTGTTAATAATGTGCTGGATGAGTTTATAACAAATTTAAGGCAAATTTTCTGAAATTTTGAATATACAGCAACAATAAAACATCTTGGATATTGTACAAATCAGATAATTTCCAAGATTTTTTTTTTTTTAATTTGTTTCCAAACGCTCAAAAAGTGTTATAATCTTTCCAATATGCTCTCGTCTGTCAAAAGTGAAAGAAATCTTGAATTCTCAATTCTTCTGTGTAATCAAGTTTTTAAATACTGTCGAAAAATTCTAGGGAAATTTTTCCTTTTCCAGATAGAATTTTAAAAATCTCGTCTCTCATTTGCTGTCTTTCTATTTCTCATTCAGTCCATCTTTTTAAAAAATGATTTGTATGTTTGAAGTTTCTCTCTTAGTTTTTTGGGTAACTTTTCTATAGCGGGGCCATGAATCTGAACGTGTCTAAAACGAAAACTTGATGAATTTTTTTGGGCTTATCACCTCAAATTCATAGCCATATCCAAATTTACAAAATAATTTAATATTTTTCATCGGTTTTTTTGAAATCAAAAAAAACTTTTCCCATATTTTTTACCAATTCTTTTATGAAAAAAGAGTACTTAATTTGCCCAATTGTGGCAGAAAACGGGATATTTGGGGAAAAATTTTAAATTTAGATTGCCAAATGGGGATGAGCTGGCCTCGAAACTTTCCGGGTTTAAATTACAAGTCCTCACTTTTTTATAACTCTTATCTTTCCAACATCGGAGTAAAACCATACTGAAAAATTTACCCAACATCTAAGCAACCATTCCAGATATTTTACAAACGTTTGAAAATTTTGAAACGAAATTTCTTCTTCTTCCCGCAATTTCATAGGTTTTTATGTTCTTAGAATTATTTTTTTCGCTATGTATTTCGATAATTTATTGAGTTTTTTCAAACAAATTTTTTCGGGACGTTTTTTTTAAATCTTCTTCATTTTTGCACGATAAAAATCGGTTTGTACATGCGATTGTCAATTTCGCCTAAATATAGAGAAAAACCATAAGGAATGTGCCTCTGAATCTTGGGTTGTAGTCGATCTTTGTGGATTGTTTTTTGCATGTCGGAATTTTTTTCTAATATGCCCCTAAAAAGTCCATAAAAATTTACGTACGGTGGTTAAATTTTTTTTGATAATTAGTAAATTTAGTTGTTTGACCTGGAAAATGGCATAATTGGCTTACAAACTTCATGATTTTTACAAATTTCTAAGTGATCTTTAAATCCCAGATTTGAAAAAATGGCTTTAAACATCTTCTACAAAAAAATTTTTCTTTTTTTAAATTTTAGACAACTGCGGAAAAGAAACAACTTATTTAAATGGGTTATCAAAACATAGAATTTTTCTTTGGTTTAACATACAAAAAATTTCAATGTTTGTTTCAGGTCAATTTTTTCAAAAAATTTTTTAACGGAAAAATTTTTAATTTTTTTCATCAAAACTGTAGACATTGATAACATTGTTGGATACTTTACTTGGAATTGTAGCTTCGTTTTTAAATATTTGAATCTTTCAAACATTGGATACTCAAAACCTGAAAATATTTTCGCATTCACAAATTTTTCGTATTGCTTTTTCACGTTTTACATCTCTTTCTGGGTTTTTTTAAAACCATCTTATTGATAAAATAAAGCAAAAATCATTTTCTATTTTTTTTATTTATCAAGCTTTTTTATCTTTGAAAATTCTTTGGTAAATCGATTTTATCCGCATTCATCATTTCGTGTTTTTTTAAGGCTCAAACTAGTTGTTTACAACTTTTAAAAAGTCCTCCGGAAACCTTTTTTTGGATTATTCGTTTTTTTCTCGATGTGTTAATTTTTTAAAATTGCTTATAATAAAACGTTTTACCCTCAAAGATTTGCTGCTTTGATAGTTAAAATACATTAGACATTTTGCGGTTTACCATTCACTAAAGTTCGTTCGTATTCACATTAAAAAAGAAATAATTTTTCAAAATTTTAAGGGATTTTTGAAATTTTTCGATTAAAATTTTGTTTTCGGGCCCGCATAATTTGAAAGATATTTGTAAATTGAATGGAATTTGTCGTTAAAAGTTTGTTAAAATGTATTGTTGAAAAAGTGTATTGGGGATAAACTTCTACTCAATGATATTTTCGGATTTTATTTTTAAGAGTTTTATCGATTTTCTTCGATCTTTTCAGATTGGGTTTTTATCGTTAGTCCCGAACCAACTTTTCAAATTGAATGAATTTTTTTCATCTTTAAAATAGGTCGAGTTTTTTCTTTTAAACTTTGAAATTTCTCTTTAATTCACGTAATTTCTCAAATTAAACTTGTTTCTGATCGGCAATTTTATTTTCTCTACCCCTGTTTTAAATAATTTTAGTTCATTTTTGTAAATTTGCTTGTTTTTTTCATGACTTTTAGAATTATAAGGGCATCAAGTTTTTTTTTAAATTTTCTATTTTGCAAACGGACATGATATTTTATCGCGCCCCATTTAGATAAAAAATTTTTTTAACAAATGGTGCTTGTAAACCAACGATTCGCCTCTCACGGCGTGATACACTACGGATATGACGCAGGGGGAAGCGATTATGTGATTTTCGGTCTGTAGTAGTACACCCCTGATGCATTTAAGAATTTTTTCCCTTTATTGTAGCATTTTACAACATTTTACAAAGCACAGCTTAAAAAGTAAAAAAGCCAGATTCGGGTTAATTTTTCATTCCCCAGGATAATAGTAATGTACCCATCGCTTTTGGAACAACGACTGTAGATTCGGGAATTTTTCATTTAGATTTGCTGTGTTATTTTCTCAGCTTCCTTTATGGTAATTGAACAGTATTTTCATTGTTTTTGTCGGCTTCCCCAAAGGCGCCAGGAACCCCATATTACATCACTTATATAATACAGGGCGAGCAGAAAAAGGGAAAATATTTTAAGACGTATTGTAGAGCTAAAAAATAGAAAAAAAAAGTTATATAAAGGGAGGTCCCGGGAAAAGCTCCCTTTGTGAGTAATGGCTGGGGAAAGATTCTGCTTTGTTTTCCGTTCACCTGGTGAAATTAAGTGATTCTGAAAGTTTTCTCTTACTTTTTACTCAAAAAAGGTATTTGTAAGGAAAATCACCTGAAAAAATCAAATAAAACCACTCTAAAGGTTGATGTGAACAGTTTTTTAGAAAAAATTGATATTTTTCCAAAAATCTAATAACAAAAATACCCCTCTTAAATGGGTTTGATGCCCCAAAACTTGTTAAATGACCAATAAAGAAATTTTTTTTTCCTAATACAGATTTTAGAAATTTAATTCAAAAAAAAACCATAATAAGCAAAGTTCCTAAAGGTGTAAAAAAGTTATGAAATTGACTCCTCACAATTACATAAACAGCAAACTTTTTTGGGGTTTTATAATAAGGAATGAGTATTTTATTTTTAAACAGCGGTGAAAAAAACAAACATTTTTTGTTCAAATTTTATTTTTAAATACAATAAAAAATATCACAATAGCTTTGTCTCACCGGGGTATTAAATGATGCTCAAAATGAC
>NW_025790944.1:0-5753 GCF_021130785.1 Homalodisca vitripennis
AACAATTAAGTTCATGAATTTATTGAAAAACCTTTAGGGAGGTTTTTGTTTGGGGCGGTGAAGTTGTATTTTGGGATCTTGATTATTTGGAAATATTTTATACAAGTGTAAAAAAATATTTTATTAAATATTTTTTAAAAGTGTATGTAATTATCTTGAAAAAATGGAGATAATGTAAATGGTAGTTTGTTTGAAGAGTATACGGACATGATATGATTTCGGCAAATTTAAAAAAGGGTTTTTGCTGCATTTCGGGAAATACTGATACTTTTCCACATCGAAGAACACCTGATCGAAAAAATTTTGAAGTTGGGGAAAGAGACTTGAGAAATGGTAGCTTTAAACCGAAGGAATAGTATGGTCGTCAACATAGCGCAAGGAATAAATTTTGAACAAGCAAAAATAAATGCTGTAGAATTTATCCCCAACCCACAAGACCAACGATTAGACGTCAGTTAAAATTTGCCAGTAAGCGTATAGGGACATTATGAAGAAGTTGTCCCCTTCCAAAAAAACAGTGTTTCAAGATTATTCCGAAGTTTTTTAATAAACGGAAGATTTTTCTGCCGTGGTTAAGAAGAAATGTTTACGACTCAGTATTTTTTCGGATTTTCTCTTACGTGAATCCTGTTTTACTAAAAATGGAATTGTAAATTTTCGTAATCCCATACTGGGGTACGACCCCCAAATGAAACTGCGACGAGGCATTTTAACAAAATTTTCAGTAATTTATGGCTTGGTTTTTGGGGTTTGATAATTTGATTGGTCCATTTTTCCCCCCAAATCGACTTAATGGATGGTACTTAAATTTTTAAGAAAAAACCCTGCTATTTTAAGAATTTTTAAAACAAAAAACAAAAAAATTTTTTTTAAAAATTTTTAAAAACTAAATAAAAAAGGTCAAAGGCCTAAAAAAATAAACCCTTCTTCCCGGGAAGTATTTCCCCTTTGTTAAGAATTGGGGTTTTTATTCAAAACGGATTTTAAAACCATAGAGGGGTTTCGAAAAGCATTTCAGAGGCGGCAGAAAAATCAAGAAAGTCCAAAGTTTAAAACGCGTAGAAAAAAAGGGATTGTCGTGCGAAAACGTGATTGCTAACAAAGAGGACACTTTGAGCAATTTTAGGTGATTATTACAGTTTTATGAAGGTAAATACATTTTTTGTTAAGTTCATTAGAAAAAATGACAGCTGTTACTACAACCAAAAAAAAAGGTTAATTTTTATGCAGATAAGAATATCATTTTTGTGGTCTGTTTTATTTAAATAAAGCTAAATTTCAATCCTATTATTAAATTTTTTTCCTAATAAATTTACATGAATTTTTCAGAATTAAAAGTTCTACAAAACTTTTTAAGAAAAAAATGACCCTTTTTTTAACTTTTTGGAAGTAATTTTCGTTAAACACAAAAAAGTGTATTTCTTTGCACCAATTCTTGTGTTTTACTAAGATATTCGAAGTTTTCATTTAAAAACTCTGGGACGAATTTTAATAAATTTTTTCAGATATAAAAAAATAAAAAACAATGTTTTTTATCTTTGTAAATCCTTTTTCCCTTTTTTAAGGGCCCTGACTTCCCAAGGGTTCTGAAATGGGCGAAATTTTTCGCTAGGCGTAACTCGCTAACGAAGCGTTTCGGGCATAGGGTTTTAAAAATTTTTTACTTGTTTTTAGCTATAAATAAGCCCCCAGGATTGCCGTTTATTTTTTAAATCCCCCTGTATAATCAATATTTAATATTTTTTAAATTTTTTATTACAAAATTTTTAACTGGACGTACTTAAAGAGAACACTAAAAAGTGAAAATTTTCATCAGTCAGGGTCTAAAAAAAAAAAACACTCATTATTGATTTTCACCCCTTTATTAGGAGATGGATTGTAAAGTGTATAAAAAACTAAAAATTTTTAAAGAATGTAATATGTAAGTAGTAAATGAGTAAACAAAAAAGAAAGAAAAGGTGCGTGATCTAGAGGTGGCGGAAGATGATGCATCGATTTTTGTTTGAATTAATTTTTATGTATAGTCTAAAGGGCCCTGTAAGTTTTCCATGGAACCAGAGAAAATATAAATATATTTCTAGTTTAATTCCATGCGGAATTGAACGAATTATAGCAGAAAAGTAGTTTCTATGACATCACACATCAATAAAACTAATGAAGAAATGGATAAGGTTTATTTAAGCAATGTATAACAGGGACTGAAGTTACTCGCTGGTTTTTATACCTACAAAGTAGGTTTACACCATACCACTTTGTAGTCACAGGCTTCACTGAGGTTTCCATGCAAAACTTGAAGTCAAATTGTTTATTTCGTTAGGTACATGTGTCAAAGGGTCATTTGATTAATGCTCAGTTTTTTTTTACAAAATTTAATTACAAAAATCTGTGATTTTCAGTTGTGATAATGATAAAACCATAAGATAATGTAAAAATGTTTTCGCTCAGCCAAATAATATGGGGGTTGACAAACACATCAGCTACTCAAGAAAAACCATGCAACATTTCAAGGTTGTAGAACAGTGGTGACCTTAAAATATCGTGGGAATGTACACAGATAGAGATAAAAGACATTTCCCTAGCCCCTGAGTGATAGATAAGCTTCGCTAAACGCTCAGATAATAATATGATTCTGTGGCAAAAAATTCTTATATATTTTTTTTTAAAAATCGTAATGTCGGATAAACGATATATTTCATTAGTCTTTCCAGAGTGTCACTGCTCTAATCATAGACTTACTCGTAGTATGAAAATGTCAAATTTATATCTTCACTTTTCCTTTAATCCTGGGTAAAAATAACACAAAAATCTGATCGCCTTATTAATAAACGGTACGCAATATATGAGACCTGTGTTTCTGCAAAGGACCAAAAATAGATACCACAGTAACTTATTTCGGGCAAGGTTCCAGTAACTGTAAAACGCTTATCAACCCACTTACGTTTCCTTCTAGTGTAATCTTAATCTTTCGGATATTGTTCTAATCTTGCCTTTTACTTTTTTTACTTATACCGTTAATGAACGAGTGTATACGTTTAATACTCTAATAAGTGTAATCATACACATTACGTAACTTGGCAATTCTGGGGTTTGATGAAGATGAATGTGTGATAGCACATGACCCTCTACTGAAAATTTTTAAAAAGTAAAAGGGAAATTTTCAATTTTAATAACATTTATAGTTGAGAATACACTGGGTAGGTGGAAGTTTCTCTGCAAAATCTCTAGTGGGGCTAAACATTTGGAATCGTTACATGTCATGTGTTTTTTATTCGGTTGTCGTCTTTAACGATTCAGACTGAAGTAGAGTAAGTATATCTTATAAAGGAAATTACTATAAAACAAATGGGCATAAAAAAAAAAAAGATTATCAATATTTCATACTCTTTTAAAATTATGTAAAGTCTCAAGCAAAGAAAAAAATCAAATATATTTTTTAACTGCGAAAATGAAATTCCATATCCAAGGTATAGCCGATGAGAAGGAGAGGGCGATTGTGAGAAGGAGTGGGAGCGGAGAATGAGTAAAGGGGAATCACTGAGTCAGCTGTGTGAATCTATATTAATCACCGCTTTTTATGCTGTGGACTAAACGTGTTAACCACTTGTGTAGAGAGGGCGCTGACTTTTTGTAACTGCAGGTTTTATCAGTTAGAGGCTGTTCGTTTGCGTGGTCTAACAAGTCTAAGATGACAATATGGTGGGAACTTGCTTATGTAACATACTATCTACTTGTTTATATTAATAGGAGTTAATCTGACCTAGGTGGTTTATGTATTCACACAGTCTGCGACTAAAAATGAGTCAAAGAAAGACCTTATTGGTAATCTTACTCAGTGAGCGAAATTTTTACAAGAGATTTGAAAAATCCATACAAAATTTTTCAAGGTAAGAACACTATTTCTTATTGTATATTAATGAGGTTTGGACTGCAAGTGATAGGGATTTTCCAGAGACTACCGGAGGCTTGGAAATTTTAAAGATTGAAAGCTTTAACAATCCGGGAAAAGACTCAAGGGGTTTTTGCCCTTAAAGGAGCTGATCCAGCCTAGAGTTTCCAAAATCCGGTGGATCCCAATGGGGAAAGCTTACATAGTCCAAAGGTCTTTTACACCGTCCACAAGTTCACGAGGACGTAAATATCATTGATTCATAAAGATTGAAAGTTCGAAAAAATCAAAAACAAGAAAGTAAAAACTCCTTGGAAATTTAGAATTTGTGTGGAGAAGTGGGATTTGGCCTTATAGGATATGTTGTAAATTTAGTGAGGCAAAAACGTACACTGATATTTTAAATTCCAAATTTTGACCATTGAGTAGCCAGATATTAAGATTAACAGTGAAACAATAGACGATTCAATTTGAATTTACTCTTAAATATCAAACTAACAACTAGATACCTGTAGTATTTTATATTCAAAACCTTTTACACCCAAAAAAAAATACTAGTAATACAGCAATCAAAAAATCTAAATCAAGTTTCTATATCCAATACAAATAATCAAATCATTTCAAACAAAAATAAATCGATGTATAATAACATAAACATTCTTAAAAGCCTAAAAATTTTTAGAAAACAATCTTTTATCGTTAATCAAAATGATTATTTTAAGTGTAACAGAAAACTCAACAACTAAAATTTTGGTTTTTAAATTAATAAAACTTAACCGTTTCGTGCGGGCACGTACACGTACAGTACAAAACCAAAAAACTATCAACTTAAAAAGGACTCAACCTACACTTCGTATGTTTCTAGAGTGTATAAAATATTCAGTTGATAACCTTTTCCTTTTTGTTATATTTTTAACATTATAATATTTTCCAATAAACTTAGAATTTAGAAATTAAAAATTAGAATATATTATTTTCTGGGGTATGTTGGTATTACTTTATTGAGTTTACTTTAAACTGTCGTTTATCAAGTTACTAATTATAGTTGCCATAGGAATGGACAATGAATGGGTACTTCACTCAAGTGATACTGTATAATTTTCCTATTCAAGGTAAAGTAGTTTGGAATTTCATTTGAAATAACTACAAAAAAAACTAAGTACCGTTTTCAATTTTTGTTTTCGTTTTTCAAAAAAAAAACTAGCTAGATAGAGTAAATTTATGTTTTAAAGGAAAAATAGCTGGAACTGTTATAGTGGTTGAAGATCTCGTATCTTCCCTGAATGCATTGCTGAAAACGATAATTGACCAGCACTTCGCGGATTTGTGATGTTTAGACACTTCCTGGGAAACCCACATCTCTTACACTTGACCTTTCACAACTAAGTCAAAACATGTTTTCATTTTATAAGTACTGGATTATTACATATTAAAATGTATGAAATAAATCTAAATTTGACAATTAAAATGTTTTAGATAAGGAGGCCACTATCATTTTAACAGTATTTCTTATTGAGGTACCTAAAAAACTACATTTTTAGAAAGAACAAACTTTATCTGTCATTGTGAAAATTAAATGTCATTATGACGACCATTTCTTGTTTTCTGCTTCCCTATAAGCGATATAAAGGATATAGCGATATCGGCCCGAAGGGGTCCACTCAGTCCCTATCTACTATTTGTTATTAGTCTGTACATACGTACGTATTAAAAAATATAAAAGTTAAAGTCGACATTTAGGCCCCTCACGTGATCTGAACTTGAAATTTTGGTACTATCCTAGGGGAACATTTCCTTTTTTTGTGTAAAAGGGGGTGGCACCCAAAAAATCGAATCCCGCACTGATGGCCAGGGGGGAAATTCCGAT
>NW_025790945.1:0-6408 GCF_021130785.1 Homalodisca vitripennis
ATGCAGGGGGACAAACTGCCAATTTAAAGTCTATAACTCACAATTTCCTATTAAAAGGGCATAGTCAAAACGAGGGGGACAATGTACATGCAATGATGAGAGAAGAAGATTAAGAAATGTGCTGAAGTCTGGACCAATTTACCACCCTGGGCTCAATACATTTCATTGATCCAAACTGCAAAAAAAACTGGGGAATCCGTATAAGGTCAAATGAACTAAAGTCATGAAGATTTTACTTGGATTTTAAAGACCTATGGGCAAACATTGGATGTAACTCTACAGTTAATGTGTCAGGTCAGCTGCTTTCTGTTATAATATAATTTAGACACTTTTATTGAAAAACGAGAGTTATAAAATAATTCTAGTGATGAGAAGACCAATAAAGGGGATTTCATCTATTATTATCACTGCAAAAACACTCTCATCCGGTTCAAACATAGTTTAACCCTACTCAGCCATTACCATGTGAAACCAATAATATTAATTCTAATAATTTTTACATCAATTTTTAAGAATCTTCTTAAACTTACTTATCTTCATTTTACGTTTTTTAATACCATCTTTCCTTTTCCTATTTAATCTGAAAAATGTATGTTAAAGAGAGTAGTTATTTATGGCACATAGATAGGCAATCAAGATGGAAGGAATGTTGGCATTTTTCTATTCTTACGTATGTATTTTAAAATAGTTTTTATATAAACGCATAATTTAACTACTTTCGAACGGATTATTTTGGGAATGGGGTGTTCCTATCACTTTGTTAACCAACTAAAAACTAGTTAAAAATAATGCCAACTTTTTTTATCCTATTTCCTATCTAAAAAGATTAATAATTAAAACATTTTACAGTTATCTTTTTTTCATTTCAGAGGGGTGGGGGGGGGGGGGTTGGGGGGGGGGGGGGGCGGGTTGGCAATGAATCGGCATCAAAAAATAAGTTTATAGTATGAGAAGAAGAGTTCTCCCTGTTAACAATCATAGTACAGGGATACAACTTATGATGGAAACAGTGTACTTTTCAAGAAATTTTCAATCGCAGCGAGATTGGGATTATTGCAAGGGGGAGAAAACGAGGATTTGAGTTCGGAGAGACAAACCAAGGTAAGAGTCACACAAAGAAGAAAACCAGGGGGGGGGGAAAGTGTTTCAAAGAAAGAAACCAACAGAGAGAGAGTTTTATTGCCTGTGCTATTGTTCAGATGTTGCTTTCAAAAAAATTATACGAGCCAAAAGACTGGGAAATTTCAAGTTAACAAGAAAAAAGACTTACAAAATACATACTTGAAAAACATGTTTATACCAAATGTTGTCTAATGCCCCAACCAATTTATAATCTCACTTGACAATTTTTTGGCAGTCAACGTTTTGTGATTTAGCACACAATGTTATGTTTGTGTTTAAATGATTTTTAATTTCCATTAGAAAAATACTTCTTTAAATATTAAAAGAGTGCTGCATTAGTTTTACTCTTATCTAAGGACACAAAAACTAATTGGTCGTAACTAGGTGGTAGTAAATGAATGTATTTTGTTATTAATATTTGAATAAACACTGGGGGGGGGGGGTGTGGGAGGGGTGGGGGCGATTTTTCGCGCATCGTGCGCCATGCGTAAAAATAGGTCCAATGATGTTTGGAGGTTTATTTTCTAAAGATAACTAACATAGATTTTTATTGTTTTTTCAATTTAAAGATAACATGTCATTAAAAAACCCGGTTTGGGGCTTATTTTGTGTCATTATTACCATTCTTCAAATTTTAACCTTTTAATGAAAAGCGGTTTTGTTTACAGGATCTATTGGACCACAACACAAATTAAATTA
Source organism: Homalodisca vitripennis (assembly GCF_021130785.1). Classification (NCBI taxonomy): domain Eukaryota; kingdom Metazoa; phylum Arthropoda; class Insecta; order Hemiptera; family Cicadellidae; genus Homalodisca; species Homalodisca vitripennis. The sequence goes on from NW_025790945.1 coordinate 1,822, forward strand.
AATAAATAATTAAAAAAAATAAGAAACAACAAAGCGCAGACTCTCATGGTTTATTAATTAAGCAAATTTAAATTGCCGCTATATTTAACTGATATCTAATAACAAAAATGCGCTTTTTTGTGAATTAAAGTGAGTTGGCAGTTCTTCTCTACCGAAAACAACTTAATTACAAAAAAGCACAATTTTTCAATCGCTCTCCTTGCTAAAATTTACTTTTTTTGAGTTGTGTCCACTTTTCGCTGAACATGATTGGCTGGAGTAGGGGGGGGTGAGGGGGGGGGTGAGGGGGGGGGGGGGGGGGGATTAAGGGGGCAATAATTAATAGATATAATATGAGAGCCTTGGTAAAATATCTTTTTCTATTTGGCGCGAACGAACTATTCTATTTCTAAAGTAACGGGGGGGGGATATTATGTTTTGGATTTAGTCTTTAAACTAAAGGGGGGGAAGTTTGGATTTGTGGGGGGGGGGGGGGGGGGTGGGAGTTGAGGGGAATAGTTGGGTTGAAAGGGGGGGGTGGGGGGGGGGGGTGGGGGGGGGAGTTAGGGGAGTGAATTTTTAAATATTAAATGTAGTTGTAAGTTGTTTTGGTTTTTCCAAAACTGGAACGGAAAACGTCTGTAAACATCTAAACGACAGTTTTTATGGAAAATCAAAACACGAAATTTTAATAAATGCGTAAGTAAAAAAACTAGTAAAATTTGAATGAAAAATGGGTAAAGTAAACTTTTAATTATTATATTCGAAAGCATATTTTTAGTACACACTCTAACAATGTCAAATGGGCTACATCGAAAAACCCGATTCAGGTCTAATTTATAAGATTACACACTGGATTTTAGATGTTGTCATCAATATATCCATCAAGTATTGTTCATACATATCAAAGATTGATATTTTTTATATAAAAAAAACTCAAATTTTTGTCTCTGAGATATCACATTCCGTTTATAATTGGCTGAAGCGTTATTAGCCATGTCCCTATCATTCCGTCACTCCTCTATCCAATTTAATCTGTGTGTTCATCGCATAATCTCAAGAATGCGGATATAGATCTATAGACCTTGAACATTTATATGTAAAGCAATGTTAAGCTCGATGGTGAATGTAGCTTTTGGAAATTGTTTGGTCTGAGGCGTTTTAGTTGAAACATTTTACAATATGGTCCATGAATAAAGAGAAAATCAATACATAGTATTATAAATTAAAGTCCGTTTTTTTTTTTTGGGTTGGTCTGTTTTGTGCATTCGGTATTCTTTTTTCAAACTTTTCATACAGATTTTAAGCATACGGGTTATTTCTTTCGGCCTTTCAATATGGAACTTAGAGTAGGATCCAAGGTATAATTACACTCAATACGAGTATTAATCATATAACCTGTAGAGAACAATTTGTATACATATAATATAATGTATGTATAATATATATATTTGTTATTTGTATATAAGGAGAGAAAATTTAAATATTATTTAAGCGCATTCCTTGGGAAAATAAATATTGTAATCATTGGGAATCTGCTATTTGCAGATGTTTTCAGCTAGGTCAATGAGGTATTTATTTTGTCACTTTAGGTAAGCATTTTTGTAAAGTTATCCAAATCTATTGCTACTTATGGAACAAAACATTTAAGAAAAAATATAGGACAAAAGACATTTTTAAATTAGGACAAACGAACGAGGAAGTTAAATAAGAAGAAATAAAATTTTATTTTATGAAGAAATTATTTTAGTTAAAGAACAATTTTTTAATAGTGGATTCAAATTCTGGTTTAAACCATTATCCAAACGGATTTGGATTGCCAAAGCCAAATCATATAGTGCAAAACACACGAATTTTACAAATGCCAGAATAACGCAAAGAGACACTTCCCCATTTATTAAAAAAAATTGTTAACAAGTTGAGATAAGAACTGAAGATGAACAAAAAAGCTTACGTATGCATTATTAAAAACGGTTGTTAAAAACGAAAGGGAAAAACAATTTTTCTTTGATGATCCAGGAGGTTACGGTGAAAAATCCATATCTTAATAAATCAACGCTTTACCCATAAATAAGATAGACAGAAAAAATTGCATTTGCTTGTCGTCAACGTCCTGGCATATGCAACTACTTTACAAAGGAGGCAGAACTGCAAATGCAAACGTTCCAACTCTCTCTCTCCTCTCTGAAAAATAATTTACTTAACTGAAATTACGTAGCAACGTTTCTAAAAACAGAGTTTAGGCCTGGAAAAATTAATGCGTCAATAATTGTTTAGGGGATGATGCTTCTATTGGTCAAACAAAACATCAGTGGTAAGCATATAGAAAGAATAATGCGCCATTTTAGAAACAACTATGGGCGGCCACTTTTACAGTTACCCTTTGTACGGATTTTGAGCTCAGGTGACTTTCAATTCACAAATCTTGCTGGTCGTTGACAAGAGGAAATTGGTTTTGCTGATTAAGAACTAATGCATTACTTGAGAAAAAACTGGACCAACACCGTGGTCCGCATATGTGAATTTAACTTATACAGCTTAAAAACCTAAGATAAAAGTTATTCCCCCCCCTGTATACTCATGTAAAACAGGTATTTTGCAGGAATATTGCTTACAACTTTGTAAAATGAAAATTGAAACAAGGTTATTTGAAAAAATGGAAACCTTTTGTGTCCCTGGAAAATTACGTCCATGAACTGCTTGGCAAAGCATAATCCAAAATCAATTAACTTAAGTTGTAAGGACTTATAAAGCTTAGTTCAGGATGGAGAGGCAATATATTTTCACTTACAAGACCGTAACAAGTAGAAAAAGTGAATACTTTTCGATTCTTTCAAACTTTTCATTATTCACACAGACTTCAAAACCAAACCTAACACTGTAGAGGATTCTTGAATTTGTGGCAGTTCATTTTTCCTTAGGATAAATCCTGAATTTCCTTTTGCAGGCTCCTCTTGTAATAAGTCCACATAGATTGGTATTGTTGAAACTAAGGTGTCACGGCCATTCTATAACGTTATAACCTTAAATCCGCCTAAGTTTATGCAATGGGTTCAAAAGTTATTGAGTTAAAGTTCTCTGTCGCTGCTCTGGCCGGGCGACGTAAAAGTCTACATAGTGGAATGGACAATATAGGGAGAAGTTTGAATTGATTCCTCGGGGTTATTTTTAACACGCCCACAAAACATACCTTTATTTTCCCAATTTAAACAGGCAGCAATTTCTTTATGAAATTGTCCTTTTACAATGATCAATGAATAGGTCACAAGGTCCCAAACAGTCAATGTTGCTAGGATTATTATTTTAAGCGATCAGCGTTTTCCACCCACATTAAACAATTCACTGACCCTTTCACGCGTAACTTCCAAGAATAACCTATTTGCGTGTTCTACAAAGGAAAAAAAATTTTATGTAAAACTTTTGAGTATATATTTTGTAGTATAATAGTAAGTAAAAGTAGTCTAATGTTAGATAAATAATAAAACAATTTATCTAATCTCATAATAGTAATTTGATTCGTAAGGCTTTTGGTTAATAATTTAGCCAGATTAGTACATTATATTAAATTATATATTTTGGGCTCTTGAAGATAAAAATCAATGATTGTTTATCATTGAATATAAAAATATATAAAAAAATAAACTACTGGGTTTGTTGTGCGAAGCCGGACCTGGTTGTTTAGTAGTAAATAAATAAATTTGTAATCAAACTGGAGTACAATCATATGATATTTTAAAGTGTGATTAAGAAATGACTTGGATACAAAAACTTTGCGATGTTTACCTAAATAAAGCCTATTATTCGTGACACATAGGTGTGACGTTTCTCCCGCTCACTATTATATAAAATTGGAAGAAACTACAAATCTTGAATAGCGATAAAAATAATCTCTTAAGCATGGTTGGTGAGAATAATAAAAAGACTTCTAAATTAATTTATAATAATCTAAAAGAGCTGCCCCAAAATTTCCCAGCTCGTATAAATACCTAGTTACGGCTGAAATGCTTTGCGTTATAAAAAGCTGTATTGTAACTTAGTAGTCTTTTTGCATGTGTTGGTGAGGTAGAGAATACTAAGAATAATAGAACTCATCGTACACCAGATAGGGTTTATTATAAATACTAGGCAAGAAATACACAGCCACATCACGATGTCGTAACAAGTGTAATAGGCTTACCTCCTTAAGGTTGAATAGACAATTTTGAAAAACCTAGCTAATTCCGTTTCCGGCATGTGCTGCAGATAGGAATAACAAAAAGAAGAAGACACGAAATGAACATAGAAACTAATTTTTTGTAGAAACTGAAGGTACGGACAAAATAAAACGAGGCAAGTGCGAAAGTCTTAACGACATATCTTGCCACAGTACGTTGAGATTAATTGTTTCATCTAAATTCAGTCATCAGTGTTTTATATATAAATAAACGGGCTACCCACCAAGCCATTAGAAAACCTATTGTTTGTATGTTTTGGGATAATTAAGCTTTTACATGTTTATATATCACACGATTTAAACAGTTTGTTTATAAATTTATTTTTTTCTGATATTTTATCGTTGCCATAATTGTTACCCATAAGGCCAATTTAAAAAAATTCGCTAACACTCAG
>NW_025790946.1:0-6605 GCF_021130785.1 Homalodisca vitripennis
GCGAACGACGGAAGGAGTTCAGAAAATTCAATGAGTTTTTTAACTGCGGTCAATTCAGATATTGTTTTGTTGCTGGAATGTGTGGCAGGTAATTAATTTGCTTCAAATCTTTTTTCGCAGATAAACAAAAACATCCTGATGCATATATCTACGGAATATAAAGTAATTTACAGTATGGATAAGAACAAATATAACCATTACAAAACCCATTGTAATGATTTATTACCCAAAATGTAACATATAGAGCAAAGCGCATCTAAAAACTGCAAAAGTAATTAATCTACCCCGAATGGGAAGAAGGGGAGAAAGGACGCCTAATTGAACAAAGTGTGGTTTGTTTTCACTGTTGTCTAATGTTGTTCCAATCTCATTAGGTGCCCATATATTAATTTTGGTATACGCCTGATTACAAGAGCAGGGCCCCATGACCCCCCTCACCTCTACACAAAACCCCCTTCACTAGCAGAATCGTTGGACTGTTGTATGTCGGCTATTATTTCGAATATACAATGATTACGATTCCACACTAATATCACACGTCGAGGTGTTCTTCATTGATCTCTTAATCCATGTAACAGTTTTTAAGGACCAATACAAGTAGGGTATACGTGTTATAAACCATATGTTTATTTTATTCTTTTTATTTTGTTTAATTGTTATAGATATGTTGACCTCCAATTTTATTACATAAAAAACATAACTAACACGGTCAGTTTTCATTCACCGAGAAATTTAATAACCTTAGAAAAGTAACGCAACAGCTAGATTAGCTGCAAATATTTTGTATTATGAAGATTAAATTATACAAAACTTTAAAAGAGTTTTTTTAATGTATTTTAATAGTTGAATTTCGTTCACAGAGAGCACAGAAATGACCAAAAACATTAATATGGATATACGTCACATCCACTACGTTTAATTGAGTTGAGTTTAGGCTTCCTCAGTAAAGAAATTTATTGATTGTGAGCAATATACAGTAGAATAAAATATTGATAAAAAAATATAAATATAGTGTGTATATTTTAACCATTTTAATATCTTCACAATAATAACCTCTTTTATTTTAATCACATACATTCACATATTCATTGTGTTATATGAATTATTCCCTACATGTAGAATCCATATAGAAGCGTATAGAAGAGCACGTTTAGTCTTATATTTTTGAAAAAAACCTTATCGATTCCTTCACGTTTGTTTTAGGGACTGATCACATAAATATCGCTCGCTTTGAATGTGTTGTTCAAGAAACCAAGATAAATACAAAATAGTACTTAATACGCAAGACGTTGATATTCAAAGCGGAAATTTTACTGTACCAACAACATGTTATACTTTATGTCTAAGCACAAGAAAAATTTATCCACGTAAAGAGCATAAACGGTCTGGGAGACAAAAACACACTGGTGAGTGACCGCGCAAATGGCAAGCAGTTACAAAGCGCAGAACACTCTTCATAAATGTGGACAACGATATCTTGTTGCTCTCTGAATCCAGTGTTCCACAGGACGTCCACCATGGCGACCCCCATTGCTGGGGAATGGCTTCGTGAAACTCTTACATGTCCCTGGAAGGGGGAACAGATACATTTACACTTCACGGCGGGGTTCCCGTCCAATCCCTCATCCGTGGGCGAGGGTGCAGGGGGAATTTAAGGACCCTCGTGGCATCCACTCGTTCGGGCTCAATTAAATCAAGAATCGTTAATAAGATCGAAAATTTTCCCCACTATAACAGCCGATTGTATTCAGGTTTCTCGAATTTTGTTTGATACCGAATCACTAGATATATCGATGTATAACACAAGAAACCTATAGATAGTTAAAAGGGTAGCACAAGTTCGAGAAATTTGGTTATTCGACAGGACAACCGATTTTAGTGCCATAAACTCTTTAGATTATTTAAATTTGATTGATGGTAAGGTGAATCGATGTTTTGCTAAAGAATATTACAAACTTTTTCTATAATAAATAGAACTATGATTACTTTTTGTGTCACCGACTCATAAAGTGCGACATAATAATAGTAAAATATATAGGCATTTAGGCTTTTTTAATTGGATATCACATAGTCCTATAAGTATGAATCACACCAAATATCAAAAGAATTTGCTACAAAATATAAAATATCATGTATCCTTACTTGAATCGAGTCAAGGCGTAGTCACGACTACGTAAGATGTGCAAGTCCGTATTTTGCTGGCAGAGACGACCACGCCGAAACACTACGAAGAAGAGCCGGCCACCACGAAGAAGGCCGATAAGGAAATTACCGTAGGTTTGATTACCTTTTGAATTTTTGTTTTAAGTGGTAAGTCGCTGAAGAGAAGAAGAAGCTTAAGTTCGTTAAAATTTGTAGGGCTCCTCGGTAAGGGAAAGCTTGGGGAGATACTTTAGAGTTTCTCAAACCATCTTGTGCTTTATTGTATCTTTTTAATGAATGAACTTTTATAACGATACGTTTGAGATCATTTCAAAATGAGGACTGAATAATAATGTACTCATTTATTTCATTTAAATGACAAGAGAACCATTACATCCATGTTTTAGTTATGGAAAATTCCTAATTAAATGACGTTCTTATAACCATCAACTGAGATGCTTCAGCTTCCTTTGTAAAGATGGACACATGGAAAAGGAACTTATATTTAAAAAAGTATTGTAATTGTGTATTATAGTAATATTGTTATTATTAATACTATAATTTTGGGCAATTGAAGTATTACACGGAATCCGATTGTTGGAATAAACAATGTTGTTCTTATGTAACATGTTACTGAGGAAGCGATGACATGTATCCTTGTGGACTGTAGAAAGTTACCTGCATAACTAATTTAATTATGTGCTCGATTGTTGTGAGGTGAAACCTACTGGTCTCTCCATTTTCACCAAGAAGGATTATTTGACATTTTTCATTATTGATATTTATTGTAGTAGTATAACTTATTTTTCTGATTGTCCTCAGGACTAAATTTAATAGTAAGTCGGTATTTTATTTTGATCTCGGGAAAGTAAATACTGACGGACCTTTTTAGATTACACCATAAATATTTTTAAATCTCAGTAAGTTATCACGGATATCTCTCTTGGTAGCTGGTTTCAATTCTTTTCGTTTTTCACTTATTCGGTGGTTTGTCTATCTCTTGGGACCATACTTTTTTCAGCAATATCACGAGTGTTGTTTTTTTGTGTGTATTGATTAACCTAATTTAATATAAACTAGATATTGTTTGCGATATCTTATACAAATGCAAAATGTCTATCTGTTTGAATTTAGTAAAAAGAGTCCAACAAAAATTAATATATTTAAACCAAAATAAAATGAGCATCAAATCATGCTTTCTGAGTAAATAAAAACTGTTGGTCTAGACTAAAATGTTCCCCTGACATTTTATTCGTGAATAAACCAATAAAATTGGGTTTTAAATATAACCACGTGGCAAGCATATGGAAAGTAACTCACCGACTGTATTGGCCTCGCCCCGTCTTGTTTGCTAATGAAATCGAGAGTCAAACGGCTCCTATGGGTAGAAATTCTTAAATCCCTATTGGATACAAAAATTGCGTTCATAGAGTGAATCTGAATAATACCAAAATCGAATTCTGTATTATTTTTGTGCTTCTCATATCTTCTGAGCCGACGATGATAACAGACCTACAGCTGAAGTAAGTCACGATTCTCATCTTGTTGCTGTTTGTGGAGCCAGGAATGTCCCCCGCTTTGTTTTTTTTAGACCGGGTCAGGAAGGTGGGAAATTGACCAGTGGAAGCCTGTGTCTAACACGGGGCCAATCTGTTTAAGATCCCGCCCGAGTACAGACCAAGTTACTCGCGCTAATGCACTAACGTCTCACAGATACACGGGTAATGTAGTAACGTTTCTTTGATGAGATTCCCCCTGCAGCGTTTCATTTCATAAAGTTCCTGTTTTCATTCAGGCCCCCTGTATCCACTTGATCTTAAAAACTAACTTTTCTCAAGAGTTTCTAATTACATAATGATTTGCAATACTAGGTTATCGTACACCACCCTGACGATAATATTCCCGCACTAGGCAGAATGTGAAATGTGAAAAAACAAAAACGAACGAAGTTTTGGATAAATAAACGAAAAAAATAATTTATTAACTAATTGTAATTCCTTACACAACCAACCAAATATTTGTTTGGCATTATTTTCTGAATTTTTAACTATACCACATACCGGCAAATGATCAGTTTTGAGATCATCTACTTTATTTGAATTTCTACAAATAATACTGAATAAACAATATAGTTTTTTTTCGTTTTATAGTCATAATTCCCATAGCACGGGGATAATCATTAGTAAAAGTTTATTTTGTATCAAATGTTAAATCATTCTAGATTTACTATAACAAAATAACAAGAAAAAAAAAACCCAGTTAATCCAAAACTTTTTAACAAGAAATTTTTATACTTATGAGTAACCCCGCCACTTTCACGCTCAGTTCGCGCCCAAGTGCCACACGTAGTAATGAAAAACGTTCAATTTTCGGAATGGGAATGCGATGTTTAGATCGCCACTAATCAGGGCCAAAATGGGCCGCGCGACGTAGCTCGTAGAGGGAGATTTATTTTAAATGTAGCATATCGTAAAGCTGGTGTAAGAGCCCCTCCCCCCTCACAAAGCATCAACATGCTGTGTTTGGCCCGGAGGTTGTTTTGACGCTAAACAGCCAAACTCTCTAGTGGCATCCCTCTTGTGTTCGACTTTATGATTACATAATTCAGTGCTTTGACATAGTTTCTAGTAAATGAGGAAAATATTCGGGATTGGCATGTGTTTTTATTTAATAAATAATAATAATTAAACAATAAAATAAACAAAATAAATAATTAATCAACTAACAACTATGAATGACAATGTATGTCAGAACCGAATTGTGGGAAGTTCTTTCCAGGATCCTTCGAGATTGTGAGATCTATGATAGCATTTTGTTTTACTATAACTAACATTCAAGACTCAAATTCCACATAATAAAATATAACAAAAATAGGCCCAAATTTGGGTACAATACTTTAGGCAAAAAATCCATCGTAATTCATGTAATTTACAATGTTACTTATTTTAAACTACGCATACATTTACCCACACACAATTGCATTGTGAGGAATAAATACGAATGAAATTGAACTAAAATGAAATATAATAGAAGCATTGATAAATGTTATTTTTTACATAAATTGGGGAATAGATATACCAAGAAAAAAATAATGTAGATAGATGGAATACACCTGTAATATTTTGCAACAACGTAAAATCCATAAATAAACTAAAAAACGAAGCAAGAAGAAATTAAATAACTGCAAAAGAAACAACATAAATACGTATACCATTAATAAATTATCTAATATAAAATATATTTTTTGAATGAATTATTTACATAAATTCTAATGAGAACTGTAAACAATTAAAGAAATGTAAAAAGTGGGTAAGGTGGTTAATATGCATATATGGTACATACATATGTTATTTATAAAGCGAAAAGGAGAAAGTTAAATTATTAGTACTGACTTTGTAAACTGGGTAATCTTGAGAATACTAGCAAAGTTCGAGTCGGTAACCGAATACGATAAGGCGCAAACTGTTCTATAGAAACATAAAATCAGCTGAGAGCCGAGTTTGTCAGCTGAGAGGACCTTCATCTTCCCGCCAAGCATCATTTCGAGCAACGGAACTGTTTGATTTGGCGGGATACAAACGGCAAGACAAGCAAACGACATCTCTCGGACACTCCACCCAAACTACAACGACGGTTACATCCAATCAAAGACTGCCCGTAGACTTCTGCTTACGTTTGGTCGGACCATGTAAATATTGTCTTCAATCTTGGAACGGTAACCAATAAACACTTAATGTTTTACAGCTCAAAGAGTTATTTTTCGTATTTCTTTTGTTTTGCATCATACTTTGAAAACTATCCTATGAAGAGAAGAGCAAGCGTGATATTTTTAAATATCAATTTAAAATTATTATAAATATACACTTTGGCCCAATTAGTCTAATTTTTACGTTTCCAATAATGTCTTAATTACAAGTTAACTTAACAATTCGGCCATTTCAATTAATTCCGTGGGCTGGACCCAACACACACAAAGATACGTATACCATGGTACAGGATTATATTCCCAAACAATGTTTATTTAATAACCTACCCAATCAATATCTTTTAATATAAATAAGTGCAATAGGAAGGGACAAAAATTAACTATATAATTAGCTATTGTATTGTTCATTCAAAACATGAAACGAATAAAAGAACTTCTTTTATATAAAAAAATTAGGGTTGCTTTTAAATATTTTTTGAATTAATAGGATTGATTTTGATTCTAATGACTTATATAATGAAACAAGACAATAACTTCAATGCTTTTTTGTTCGTGCATCATGTTTTTTGTTTCATTACTACATGTTTACTTTTTTATTGATACACATTGTAAAATAAATTGTACAGTAATAGAAAATAAAGGTCAACTATAATAGAAGTTTTATACATATATAGAGCCAATGTTTGAATGAGAGGGTAGCTTTTCCGAAACAAGAATTTAAAGTAGGGAGGAAAAAAACCTTTTCCTAAAAAAATTC
>NW_025790947.1:0-5586 GCF_021130785.1 Homalodisca vitripennis
AATTTTCAAAATGTTTTATTACTTAAAAAGGAGTTAAATAAATAGGTTTAGTTTATAACTTTTTTAAAAACCCAAAAACTTCTTGACATCAATTTTCCTTTTTGAATTTATTTTAGTTTAACAGTATGTGTTTAAAACGGTTTCAGCACGGTGCTTTTGCACTTTTAAACATGAAGATGACAATGTCCTTAGTACTATTACCCTTTTAGCATTAACTCATGTACAAATTAGGGTCCTTACAAAGATAAAATTAGTATGTAAAACACTAAACCGATTGTTAACATAGAACAGGACGAGAATTGAAATTTGTTTGTGCAGGACGTAAGCACTACAATACTGTGCAGCCAGAGCTGGTTTAGTTTGAGTGGGCAAAATTTTTGTTTTTGTCAACAATAGGAAATTATTAAATTAGTTATTAAAACGTTCAAACGTCGCCGGGGCTGTTTTTGGATCATTCAGAACATGACTCAAGATTCCAGTTTTAAGTTTGTTGGACAGTGTCAAAAATTATAGATGCTGCTCTAAGACAAGATAACTGGATTCCCTTTTCACATCACCATTCAATACGAACAAAATTTAATAAAAAAACCTATAAACCCCTTGTTTTTTACGATTTATGACGTAAATGAGACTTAAGTACCTTAAAGAATTATATATTCGTGAAATGAATGAAGTAGTGTAAATATTATAATTAGTTACCCAGTAACATTCAGCAAATGGAAAACAACATATATTCTGTTTTAATCTCGCCAAGTGTTAATCAATTCTATTTTGTTATCACGAAGGTCATCAAATCTTATAAAGCCTCCTTTGTATCCTATTATATAAAATTCAGTGTGTAAAAACCTTAACCACATATTTACTGTTTGTTACGTTGGAATATAACCAAATTTGATAAAGTGTTTAACTCTCAAACTGTTACCATATTGAATACACTTTTATAAAGTATTCCGTTTATAACATAAATTATTATTTTCTAATGTCTACTAATAAAAGTTATATGTAGGTTGAATTTTTTCAATGGGATACAAACCCTTTGCCAGTAGCGCTGTGTAGCGGGTACAACGTTTATTTGCAAGATAACCGGATTTAAGCAATGTCGAGCGGACTGCTGCTTGGATGGGTGACCGCTGAGCGATACTGTCCTTGCAAGGGCCCACCTGCCCGGCCATTGGTGGGGTTTGGAAGTCACCTTTAAGGCCGTTGGTCCCCAGGTTAAGTGTTAGAGAGGCCTTCTTAGCCCTAACTTCGCCTGGTAAATAAGGCATCTTTACTTTACTTTTTTTTACTTTAAACGTTTATCGATAAGCGTTAACCTCCAAAGCCACTATGTTGTATCATTATGTTAAATATGTTATATAAACTTTTCCATTTATAGCGAAATTAAAATTATTAAAGATTGTAACTAGAGTCAAATGATGGTGAAGTGATAACCTCCTAGCCCCTATTTATCCTGTACTCAGTAAGTTAAAATTTACATTTTTTAATTTTCAATGTATATCATAAATTACTATCCACTGAAAACACGTTGGAAACCTTAGCCCACATAGGACAGTTTGTCAAGGGGAAAAGAAAAAAAAGTCATAGTGTTTTCCCCCCACAAGTTATCTTGCTCCCACTATGTGTTCAATTTATGAGCTCTCCTTTTCTATCATAAATTACTATTCGTACAGTTTGTCAAAAGTGGTAGAAATCCAAAGTTGTTAAGTGTTACTCTCACACCCGTATCTTGTTGACACAACATTGAATCATTTTCCCGCGGCTTTTTCCAACTATAATGTAATTCACAATTTACTGGGTAAAGTGATAATTATGGTAAGTAGAGTTTGCCACCCGGGAGAAAAACCAGTGTCATTAAAATGTTCACATCTCTGCCCTTATCTTGTTATCACTTCAGATTGAGTACTGTTTATAGATTCACCCCTCTACAACGTTAGTTACTGCTTATTCAATAATAAAGTTAGCTACCAACTTGGGGTTGGGAGCATTTTTGGTCATTACCGTACAAAAATGCTCAACATTTTGGCATTTTAAGCGTAAAAATTTAAATTTTTTAAGAGTGAATATTCATTCATTACATTATTCACACAGTTGAATGGACGTGTTTACCCCTTTGGCAATAACTTATTTCACTAATTGTCAAATAACGCTCATACTGGTGGTTAAAAAGAGTGCAATGTTTGTTAATGTATGAGGTCAACCAAAGTCAGTTTTAAACCTCCAAACACCATGTTGAATTCGCCGTCCTCATCAAAAGTTGACCACACAAAAATCAATTAATGTTACAGTCTTTCTTATGCATTCGTAAAATGTTATTAATTCGGAAGCAATCTCCGCTAAAGGTTTTTTCTTCAAAAAATGTCACACATTTTAACCTTGGGTGACCTGAACTTAAAGGATACCTCTCCTTAAATATATCTGATTTTGTTATTGCCACAACATTATTATTCAGTATTGTACATACAAATTTTTTTATATTATTATCCAAAGACAGCTTTATTATTTCCATCTTTTACATTTTATACCCATGCAATTGTAATTTCAAATTTTTTTGTAATCAATAATTGTTTTTTATAATGTAAAGAGACGTAAAATTACATGTTTAATACAAGCCATGAACATAATTATACCAACATTATCAAACAACTGTAATGAAAATAAAAAATAAAAAAAATAATAATCCTGATCAATGATTTGTTTGACCTGCATGAATGACATGCCACTATGATCAGAGACTTTGAAACCACCTAAATCAGTATTTTAGTAATTGTAATTGGGTTTTTAGGAAATTAAAATTTAAAGGTGAAATTTCCTTGAGGCTTTTTTAATCACTTCTATATTTCTAGAAGTATATACTTAGGCAGTACATTCAATTGACATTAAAAGAATTTTGAGATAATGAGGTTATGGGGTGGATGGGTAGGTCTAGGCTTTTTGGAGAGGGTGACAGTGGAACTGCCTAAAAAACCCGGGAGTAACTTCTCAGACTCGCTTTGACTGGAGGAGGTGAGCTAGATCTTCCCTCTGATTCTTCAAGTTGATTTTGACTGTAATATATAACCCACTATTCCACATGAGATCTAAACAAAATTTACCCTACAACCTCCTTACCTATCCTAAAATCCTATCACTGTGGAAACAAGGAAAGATCCTTTGTACTATCAAGAACGGATGTTTTTCCCATTTTATATCCAACAAAGAAACCGAAAAATAACATTTTTTTCGGCTCCCGGCGATCCCTCGAAAAAAAAATTCATATAGACTTGAAATTTTGGAAAAGGGCTTAATGTATAGGTGGTAGCTTTGACCCAAATAAAGGGTCCATTTCACTCCAAGCACGTTTGGCTGAGAAAATCTTTTCATTTACTAATGGTAACCATATAGAAACTAGAAAAAACGGAATAAATAATTTGAAAACAAACTTAAACGTAATACGAGATTTTAAGAAGTAAAACTTTTATTCATAGAGTAAAAAAAAAAATAAATGGGCTGGAGTGTGAGTCAGTGACTATACTTGACTTCAGTGCACTTTTACGTTCGAGTTCCCTCGCTAGCTTTCCCGGAATTTTATTTGAACACTTTTTATATTTTTATCTATAACTCTTTGAAGTTTGCATGGGATTATTTTTCATAATAAGAATGATTTTATGAATCCCATATCCAACCAAAAATTAGTTTAACGTCTTTGAAACTTCTTTCAGTGGGCAACACAATTTTCTTTTGTATCCGAGTGAATGAAAGGGCTATATAGATTTTAAATTCTGCATGCAAACCTTTGAGATTTTGTGTGTGTCCCCTTCATTCTGATAGGTATCAACTTAGTTTAAAAACTTCTTTTGGGCCTCGTGAGATTAGTGCCTCCCTTTTTGTCACTGTATGGGTAAATATGTATTAAAATAGTAAAAAATTAAAATTTTTTTTTTGTTTTTTATCATTTAAATTTTTTTGTTTTTATTTTTAATTTTTTTTTAAACATATCCTTAGTCTATAGAATATAAAAAGAGAGAGGTAAAACCCTTTTTTAAAACCTTTACGGCTTTGGGCCTGACATTTCCCGCAGGTCTAACCAAACCCCTACAACATAATGTTGAAAAAAGGGGAGGGTGACGAGATCAAAAAGCGGGAATTCTATTATTTACCATAATTACGGCCATGGACGTAACTGAGACACAAAATAAAAAAAACGTGATCAGACAGAAAATATTTACGACCCTATTGAGGTAAAAAAGCCCCAAAAAAAACAACAATCCCCGTACCAGAATTTTCACAAATAAAAAACAAAAATATTGTCAACGATAATGAGTGGAAAAAATGGTCCTTTTAAAGTAATTGTTGAAGACAAAAATAAAAAAATCAATCCTTTTCGTGTAGGGAAAATAATTTTAACCCATCAACCGATGTTTATTTATCACCAGAGCAGGTAAGAATTTAGTTAAACCTGTAAATCTTATCTTGCGGCTAAAAAATATGACATCAGTACACCCCTTTAGCCCAAATTTTAAAGTATTTGTACCAACAACAGAAAATTTTACAATAGGTGAGCATTTGTTGAAGAGATATTGCAGAAGACGAAATCCTACAGAGACAAAATGGAGTACCCTATTTTAAAGTACAAAGACAAAAAAAAATAGTTAATGGATCTCTAGTAGACACTAGTTTTGTTAAAAATAACCTTTAAAAAGACAAGCTGCCAGGGTAGTCATTTAAATTATGTCAGGATCAAATTGAGCCATATATAATTCCGGTGAAACAATGTTTTCGTTGTTTTTTTCCTATGGCCCCTTAATGAACTCGCCAGTAAGAAAACACGTGTTTGTCGGGGTTGTGGTGATAAAATTACATTTAGAAAGTCCCAAGCCAAAAAAATGTGCCATTGCATGCCCCTCATAGCAGTAACTCCAGGCATGTTGAATATATAAGGCAAAAACAAAAAAAGGAGCGCGAGCACCATAGGGGGGATTACTTTACAGCTAGTAATACTTTTCCCATTACTTATAAAAAAACAAGTAGCTAGATTCAAACTTATGTTATGTTACAAAATCTCACTTAGATTTTACAAAAAAATAAGCTACCCAAATTAAAAAACAACACACTAAAAATGTAACCCCGACAAGACAGGTAGTGAGTACAATATATCCACTACAAAAAGCTTTAATACCTAAGAAGATAGAGGAAATAAAAAACATGAGGAAGGCCCGGATAAAAAGCTATATATCAAAATGGCAACTCCAAACTAGAAAAAAAAAGTAACACAGGCGCATTAAAAAAAAATCCATACCGGAAAAACGGGGGGTTTAGGGATAAATAAAAATCAAACAAATATGGCAATAAAGGAACTCAGTTCCAAACAAAATTTTCAAATAAAAAAATTTAAAATTTAAAGCAGGATCAGTGAAAAAATTGCTGAAATTAGGAGAAAAAACCAAAGTTCCCAAAAATTAAAACTAAAAAAACAGATATATGAGGGATTTTCAATCATATTTAAATGAAAAGACCCAAAAAAATCCAGATATATTCCACCCAAAAGACAGGGAAAAATCAACAACAAAAGTAATTAAAAAAAAACACACTTTGTACTTGAAGGAA
>NW_025790948.1:0-4747 GCF_021130785.1 Homalodisca vitripennis
AAAGTTTTACAAGCAAAGATAACAGCATACATGTTTGTTTTATGTTATCTTTACATTTCAAATTATAAACACTGATAAAAACCGGTCTCTTAACTCTTAAAATTAAGTTCATGTCCTTAACTAACAAATTTGCACTGGTCATTTTGGGTGTGATTGGATTGTATGATTACGATTCAGAAGCAGTCGATGTCCTTACCCAATTCCAATCGGTATGAGACAAGAATAAATACCCCTCCCATCAGGCGTTCCTTGTTCCGCCACTACCAGTGATTATTTCTGCAATTGCAATGTACGTGCAAATCTAGCATGAATTTTCCTCTATTTATTAAAGTTTATTTTAGTAGATTATCAATAAATAAATAAATGTTATTTATAAATAGCATTCAAAATACCTCAACGTGTCTGTTTGCTTATTTAGTCTGTGATATGTGTTTGTGTTATTCCTGTGTAACCTAATTGTGTTTTGGTATTGTGTTATTGTGTATGCGCTATTGTTCAATGTGTTTTGACGTATTTTATATGTTGATAATCCAAATTGTAAGTTATCTCATATTGCGTATTGTCGTCAATGTAACGAATCTCCGTTCCCTAACATCTCTTAATGCGGCATAATACGGGGCCACCACCACAAACTGCAGCCCCTCCCCCTCTTTTTATATATATAAATAATAAATAAATAAATATATATATATATATATATATATATATTTTTATTTATTTCCTTTCGTTGCGAGGGAATAAAAACATCTAGTACGGAACAAAGCAAACTAAAAACAAACTAATTACAATTGACAAATATTGACTTTTGACGTGTTTTTCTTGATCGTGGCAACAATGAAACTCAAAATTGGCGTCGTCAATATAGTTTACTAGAACCAGTAGTGATCATGCACGTGCAATACCAACTAAATGGCATGGAAAGGAGCGGGTAACTACTAGCACACAATGTAGTCTGTTTTATTTTACCTTAAAAGACTGTGATAAATCCAAAATTATTTGTCTTTTGAAAAAGTTTTAGTTCTTAGAGCTTATATATATATATATTTGTTTCTTGATTTGGAGAGTGAAAAATCAGAAATGGAACAAAAACTACTAATATCGAAGTCAATTAAAATGACCGTACACATACACTTTTTAATATATTATTTTCATGTTTGTGAGATGAAGGAAAACTCAGCATTGGCATCAGATATACGGGGTGAGGCAGACCACCCGTACAGTACGTATAGCGGCCAAACCAAACGAGGTAAATTATTCGTAACAACTTAAACCCCCCTATTTTCCACCCCAAAGAATTTGGAGAAATTATTTTGAAATCTCTAAAACTCCCCAAAAAGCGTAGTTTTTGGGGGGTAGGAGTGGTTTTTGGAAAATTTTAAAATGTAAAGGTATGTTGAGTTATACCTCATTTTAAAGGTAATTTCTTCACTGATTATTTTGATGCAAAAAGTTTGAACCTATCTTGCCGCTTATGTACAGGGTACACCAAAACGTTAAAAAATCTGGGTTTTTTTTCCCACAAAAATTTATTGCAACTACCTGCACAAATGTAGAGAGACGATATTTTTATTCAAAACTAATGACGGCTTATCGAAAATATCATCAAATGCCACCCTACCCCTAAAATTTACACATTTTTAAAAATACATAGAATTTTGAAATACTTAACAGCCCCAATCTAAAAAAAAACTCAAATAGCAACCTAGGCTGTGTTGTACATTATTATAAAAGGTCTTTAAAAAATAAACATTTTCTACATTTAAAGTTTGTCTCTATCTCCAATGGTTTCAAAACTGTAGTACAAAAATAGATTTTTTTATAATTTTATTCAATGTATTTATTATAAAAGTCAGTGCAATGTGCAAGTAAAAAAAAGTTCCAACAGTAAACTGGTCTCTTATGTTTATGATTAAAAAAGAATACTGTACCCAAGTTTTAAAAGTCTTTTAAAATTTAAAAAGATATTGGAACACCGTAAACTACAATGTCTTACGATAAGTGCTGAGTTCTCTCATGAAACAGAAAATTACCCAGTTATTAAATTAGTACATTTTGAATTATAAAAAGTTTTACACTTAAATTACTCAAAATATATAGGAGAAGACCTGTTGTTATTTAATCATTGATGTGAGTGCGAAGGAAGGAAGGAGTATCCTGTCATTATTAAAAAAGATAAACACTTCAAACTGGTTTTGAAAACAAATCTACCATGTTACAGCAGCATCATGGTAAATTATCAATATGACAATTATCAATTATCAAACTAAAACTAACAATAACCTAGTAACTGACCTCATGAAGAGTTTAAAACCGGTGCTCAAACTGCAACCCATTGTTTTCCAGACAGAGTTCAATCCTTGAGGTGAAGCTATCTACAGCTCTCATTATCTCTTCTCTACGATCGTGTTTATAGCCTCCCTTATCCGCCACATCATGTCCTCTCTAGTTGTTGGTCTTGATTTATACACTAGGTCTTTTAGTCTACCCCACAAGTAAAAGTCCATACACGTTAAATCAGGAGATCTCGCTGGGTAGTTCACAGGGCCCGCCTCTTCCAATCCATCTGTCATGGTATTGCTCGTTTAAAATTAATCGAGAATCTTCGGCGTAGTGTGCTGGTGCCCCATCGTGCATAAACCACAAACGATGTAAAACTTTCTCAGGGATTTCGATTAGAAAGTTGATGTAAATTACTCGGTCTAGGCGATCGTCAAAGAAGAAATGGCCCTACAATTTTGTCACCGATAATACCACACCAGGTATTTTAGGGTCCAGTACCTTTGTTGTCCACTTCTTGCATCCAGTGTGGGGTTTTCAAACACTCAGTATTTTCATATTGTGACGGTTCACCTTCTCGATACCCCTAAACGTAAGCCTCGTCCCACCCACAAAAATGTTACAGTGAAATTTTTTGATTTTGTTGTAGTTTTTCTCGACCCCAAACAAACAAAAGTTCTTTCAAATGAAGGTATCATCTCCATGGAGTTCTTGATGTAATGTCCATCCTATATGGGTGCATTTTATGATCGTGAAAAATTTTTAAAAAACAGAATCTTGACTCATACCAGAATCAAGAACTAACTCTTCGTGTAGAATCATGCGGATTCAGTTCAAAGGGTGCCAAAAAACTTCGTGTGCCTAGCGACCCACGGCTTCTCACTCCCACGGGCCCTAGCGAGTTCCTTTCCTTTGGTGTGGTCAGGTTGAACATAACCTGTTTAAACGAACTCGCCCTAGCAATCTTTTGAAAAACTTTTACTGGAGTGATGTTCAGGGGTCTGGTAACGTTTGGCATAAAGAAGAGCGGCAGCTAAAGTAATTTTGGAAAAAACCCCCTAATACCATAAGCATCTGGAATCCCTCCTCATTTGAGAATGGCATATTAGTACAAACAAAAAACCACTCCTACCCCCCAAAAACTACCCTTTTGGGGAGTTTTTAGGAGATTTCAAAATAATTTCTCCAAATTCTTTGAGGTAAAAGTAGGGGGTTTAAGTTGTTACGAATAATTCTACCTCGTTTGTCTAGCCGCTATACGTACTGTACGGGTGGTCCTGCCTCACACTGAAATAATTGATACAACCAATAAGTATGGGGACAAAGGGGCAAAACCTACGAAATGCGTAAGAAGAACGGTAAAGGATATAGTACGATATTTGTACATCTCCATAACGCATTTGCAAAGTAACCTTTAGTCATTGAGTACTGAAAATACCACTAGAGAACAGTTTTTTAAAACCGTTTCACGGAAGTAGCAGTGAGGTACGACGCGTCTGAACGTGTAAACACGAGAGTAGCGAGTCGTGCCCGCGGCCGAAAGCTCAGCAGTTAAGGCGTTTTAGATAAATTAATATTAAACCAGTGAGATGTCCCGTCCTATCCACATTCGTAGCAGGGTCTCTGTATATCTGCTATACAACGTTTTTTTTTTGGGCTGTTACCCCTTTTTTTTTATCTTCTAAATGCTAGTTTCACTTATTACGTTATTGCATATGTTTAAAACTCATTTTTGCGAAAAAGAAAATATAAAATGTTGAATTATTTTTAGTATAAATCATTATTTAAATTTTTACTTACATGCATCATTTAAATTATACATTATAGTGTATTATAGTATAACATACAATAAATAAAGTTTAATTTCTTAGCCAATAAAACATTGCTTAGATTATAAAAATTTAATAACAAATATTTGAAAATACATACATTTTTTTTTATTTTCATCTGTTTCACAAAAAATTTAAAACCGTGCATGGTTTTCACAATTATTTCCTTGCAAGTAGAATTTCAACAACTGGACACTTGAACGGCGTAAATCTGGTTTTTCCTTACAGGGCATTAAAAACTCATGGGTTTGAAAGGTTTGAGTTGAATTTTCCGGCTCCCCAATCACTTTTCTTGGTTTAAACTTTGTTTACGGCGATGTATGGATTATGAGTGAAAAAAAAATTTTTTCCGGAATTTACCACATTCAATATATTTTTTATAATTTTTTTTAATTTATTGTCACTACCGTAAATGGGGGGAAATATATTTTTCAACCTCTTGAATCGAACTAAGAATAATGCTACCAAACTTTTTGGCCATTTAAATAATAAAAACTAAAATAAAATGGATAGTCAACGATAATGTTTTGTTACAAACACAACGCGGTGACGTAACGATATCGAACTAAACATTGTGTTACACTAACACGAGTACACTAATTCAAAACACTAACGGAATTAGTTACGGTACGTGGGGCGTA
>NW_025790949.1:0-6055 GCF_021130785.1 Homalodisca vitripennis
TCCAAAAAAAACGTTTAAAAAAACAATTTGGGGCATCTTTAAAACAATAAAACAAAAGCTCACAAAGAAATTAAAATTTAAAATTGGGGGATAGGCTTGTGGAGGACGAAACAGAGATTGCCATCAGTTCAATGGATTTTTCGCAATCCGTTGCTGGTGGGCAGGGTCCTCGGCCATCTGAACCCCAAGTACGGCCCTCGCGAAGACAGGCCCCACATCGTCAATGGCGTTGGCTCCTGTCGTTGAGGATGAGCTTCACCGAATTATTCAGCAGCTCCCACCCAAAAAAAATCAAATGACCTCAATCTAATGTCCCCGTGGCTCATAAAAAAAATGCTGCAAGCATTTTGTGAGACCTTTAACTCAATTGGTAAAACTATTCATTCCAAACAGGAGTGTTCCCCTCTCTCCTGAAAATTGCTAAAGTTGTTCCAATTTTCAAAAAGGACGACCCAACTTCAATCACTAACTACCGGCCTGTCTCAATTTTCCCAGTGCTGAGCAAAATTTTTGAAAGCTTTTTCTTATAAGAATGCTTCGGTTTTTGGACAAATGCAATCAGCTCTCAAGTGAAAAAATTTGGATTCAGGAAGGGCAAATCGACAACAGAGGGCAGTCGTGAGTCTTGTCGATATGATTGTAGAGGGGATTGAATGCCCGTAACCACTAAATGAGTGTGTCTTAGACCTGTCCAAAGCATTCGACTGCGTTGACCACGGTACGCTGCTTGACAACTTGAGTCCCACGGTATTCGGGGCGTGCCTCTTAAATGGCTTTTTTCGTTTTTAACTCACAGATCCCAAGTTGTTCAGATATCTAGCAAGTCGTCCAAACAAATAGAACTGAGTTATGGAGTCCCACAGGGATCCATCCTCAGTCCTGTGCTTTTCCTGCTTTACGTCAATGATCTTAAATCATCGTTTCTGCATGGAAAATTAGTGCAGTTTCCCGTTTGATACGACTCTCTTTTTCAATGCAACATCAAGTGAAGTGTTGGAACAAAAAGGCTTTTTTGATATCAACAACTGTGTCCAATACTTTCACAGCCTCAATCTTACAACAAACTCTTCAAAAACCAACGTTTTGAATTTTTGCCTTGCCGCACCCCAGGCAACCAGTGTGGGCCTGCCATTTTGTTAGATGACTCCACACTGGGAAAAAGTCAGCTCTTCAAAGTTCCTAGGAATGCACCTTGGTCGGGGCTGACTTGGAATGAGCATATTGACTATGTTGCGCCAAAGTCTGCTCTGGAATTTTTTGTTCTGAGATCTTTAGCCAAATACTGCCCCAGTCAGGTACTGATTACGGCGTATTATGGGGCTGATTTACCCCCATCTGTCTTTCGGTGTGGTCCTTTGGGGAGCTTGCGCAAACACACAGTTTCAAAGAGTATTCAGACTTTAAAAAAAGCAATTCGAATAATCGCCAAAATCAAATTTAGAGAGTCTGCAGGGAAGCTTTCAAGAAATTGCAGCTGTTGACTCTGCCGTGCCTCTTTCATTTTGGAACAAAAATTTTTTTGTGTGAGTAAATGTGCCTTAACCAGAGGCCGAGACATACACATGTATGAGACACGTGGGAGTGCTAACTACCGAACTGGGAACACAGAACGGTGGTTTATGAGCGCCTGCCCTCGCAGGCGGGTGTTTTATTTCCTCAACAGACTGCCCAATTCAATTAATAGATGCCCCAACGCCTAAGGCGTTAAAGACTCGCCCTTTAAAAGCCTATTGGTGTCACAAGCATTCTATAATGCAGGTGGGGTTTTTGGCATTCGACTGGGAGACCGCCCAATTAGAAAACTGGACTCCGCGTACTAAGTGGGTAGCATTGGCGATGGATGAAAGAGGCGGGAACTGCAAAATTGTATGTGTGAGTGTTAAATTTTTGTATGAATGTTAGAAATTTTAAAAAACCCCATGACGTTTTTCCATACAATGTAAATTTGTCTTCGCAATAAAAAAGATTTGATTTGATTTGATTTGATTTTTGATTTTATCTACATGTACTTACTGACTGTGCATAAACACACCCACTCACACGATGTAGCTGTAGGTACGTACCAACCAAGTGGAGACACTAGGTGTAATTTTAATCGACATCTCGTACCATCTACATGTACTTACTGACTGTGCATAAACACAAAACACTCACACGATGTAGCTGTAAGGTACGTACCAACCAAGTGGAGGGCACTAGTGTAATATAATCGACATCTCGTACCATCTACATGTACTTTTCTGAACTGTGCATAAACACACACACTCACACGATGTAGCGTAGGTACGTACCAACCAAGTGGAGACACTAGGTGTAATATAATCGACATCTCGCGCCAATCTACACGTACTTAATGACTGTGCATACAAACACACTTACACTCACCAATCCTATTGAATACAGTCGTATAGTCTCTTTTTAAATTGTGTCCACGAACAGAAAAGTCTTGCAAGAATCAATTAAACCCCGCAAAAACTGTTTTTGTCGTCTCATAAAACACAAGGCATTGACAAGGGCCCCCAGCATCGGACGTTAACCAATAATTACAGTTGTTAAGTAACCATTTCTCCGTTTACGACGCTTGCCTCAATACGGATTGGACAATCGTATTCCGTTTCTGACTTTTGAGCTTTGTTTTAACTATCGATTACCTGATTCATTGAATATTGTAATTGGGGAATTCACTACCGGTAAAGATAAAAATACATTTGTTTTAATCGCACACTCCTTGCGGAAAAGGGCAATGAAACTTTTAACGATAGAATAAAATTTGTCTAATTTGGGTTAGCTATAATTTCGAATGAGTTCCATTACGCAATAAAAATTTAAATTGAATGCTTTTTTTATTCAAGCGTTTATGAATATTTTATCATTAGGTTCAATCATTTTTAAGAAATTATAACTATCGTGTTTTAACCTAATGTAATTAAATAACAACCGAGTATTGTTTTTACTTTGTATATTCCTGCCGAAACCGATTTCTCCTTTACTGTCAAAGGTTTTATAATGGGTTTTTTCAACTCGTAAATTACCATTCTTGAATATTAATGCAGTTGAAGAGCTGTCAACATAATAAGCACCTTTTTATTTGATCATTTTCATTTAAAAGTAATTTTAAGATAACCGTCCAATATCTTGGCCCTTTTTCCATATCACTGTCAATATATGTGTTTTTGTGACTATTGGAAAGAAATGGAAGTATGATGAGTGGAATAACTGCAGTTCCTGGTTCATACCGAAGGGGGCCGTTGTTCCGACATCACCGTCAATGTATGTGCTGTGTGAGTGTGGGTTAGAAGTTTTGAAGTATGATGAGTGGAATAACTGCAGTTCCTGGTTCATACCGAAGAGGCCGTTGTTCCCACATCACTTTTAAATTTTTATGTGCTGTGTGAGTGTGGGTTAGAAGTTTGAAATGTGGTGAGTGGAAAAGTCTTCAATGGAGCCGTGTGCCATTTCCCCACACAGTTCCCAACGCTGGTGAAAGACACAGTTTTGTAATTAGCGTACAATGGAAATCGACATGGACTAGAAACTTATTACGAGGCACTGCTCCAATCAGCCTTCTTTCTTACAAGGATGTAGTGAATCCAAAACTTCCAAAACTGAGAAGTTTAATTTTTTACACATAGAAAAGAAATTTTAAATGAAAACTTTTCCCAAACCGTTTTAAATTAACATTAAAACAATAATAATCGTGTTTGCAACAAATATACGTAAATACTAGGATTATCCTCTTCGTATATGTATCTAGAATGAGAATTAAAAATACAAATGCAAACTAACTGATGCAACATAAAAGTCTTTGAACATAAACGTCATTTGCTGATTTGGAATTTTATACGTTTCTTACTTGGAGAGGGACGTGCTTTTAAATCTTTTGGGTTAGGTACCTTTAATGATAATTAATTTCAGATAAGTACTTACCATTTTTTACTCTATAAAATACATATTTGAAGAACCTCAATTTTCTAGGAAATAATAATTTTAAATTAATAAAGTAATCTTGGTTAGCAACTTTTTTCCCAATGCGACAAGAGTGATGCCTTGGTCAGCCCGTTTTCGTCCTCCTCTCCTAAAGGACAATCAATAACCTGATTACAGGGACGTGAGGACTTCGGTTGCGAGCGAAGTATAACGACCACCCGCATTGGCGACACTTGGAATTCACAGACATTGCGGGCGGTTTGATGTGCCCGATGTTTTTGGACCTTTGAATCAGAAAATTTTTAATGGCTGATACAGAACTACTAGTGCCCGCATGCGTAGTCTTAGGGAAAATTAACGGTCATTCTGGAAGAAGTGGAGATACGGTTTCCTTCATTTACATTTTCTTTAGTCATTATCCATATGCATACTGTAAAAAATTAAAATCCCAACTTAAAGCTGTTTTTTTCTGTGCACCTGATTTACTACTTAAGATGCCTCCAAATCATTACTTTAAATGCCTACAATTTCTTGTAGAACGATATAAAAATCTTAATATTGTCTGTCTTTAGAAACGTTATTTTTTAAAGAACTGTGATTAAAAAACTGTTTCACCTGGAAACCGGTTGAAATCATCTTATTGCCTAAAGAGTGTCCTCTGCTCCTGTGTCTGAATCCAGAAACCGACAGGCTTTTGGGGTTTATACCACCATATTAAATAGCTCAATATTTTTAATGTTACAAAGCAGATTATTCTGTACTATAGGTTCTTGCAGATATTCCATTTGTAAGTATTAGGTTAGGATTATTTCTAAGACAGGTGGCCTTTAACTCTGACATTGGTCGAAGTCCCTTTGGACACTGTTGTGGCATCGCAATGTCGACAATTCTTTAACATGCCTCTGTCACACTTGGCTCATAGCGGTCCAACTAATCTTTTCCACTAATAAAAATAAGGAAAAGATCTGTACTCAGGACGAAACTCTGAAAGAAGCCGTTTTAGAACTCAGCTGGGATTGGTTAAAACCTGTGTCTAGACATTCAATACCATTCAAATAGGGTTATCTGGACCCACTGCTTCCTTTCACATTGAACTAAGAAACTCGCGCAGAAAGTCAAAGTTTGTTAGATGTTTTTGGAAGAGCTCTGTCCGAACCCCATGACTTTAGAGATATGACAAAGCGAGAAAACATTTTCTTCCGTAGTATGACAAAGGAAAATTTGAATTATTTCTGTTATGGTGAATGAAAACATTTACTTGTTTAGACCGTTGGCGGCACTCAAACGTTCTTGTTATTCATGAAGGAAATAATCGATTGGTACAAGTGGACTACAGGGCACAGTTTTTTATGTGGAATTCCTTGCCTGCCGCACCGTCCGTGTCACATAGGCCCACTTCTACTATTAATGTTACTATGAATACTTTAATAAAGTTTCAAGCTATTTCTCAGCACGCGATTTCTTTCAGAAAGAACAAATTAGCTATGGGCGGTTAAATAGGGGAGACGGTTGGGGAGCCGTTCTTGTTGAAAATGGTGTAGAGTGGCCGCTTGTCTTAACTACTGGTCCTTCTCCCCTTTCTGGCCGTGATCCGCACAGATAGCACGCACAGAGACATTCAGTTGTAGAAATAGTAAACTTGGTTGCAGGACGTATTTTCGCTATTGTCACGGGCACGAAAGTAGGTCGATGGGTTTGTGGCGGCTAGTTTCGCCTAAATCCCTATCCCTTTACTCCCCGTATCAAACGCTTTTCCTAGATTTACGAGTACGAAAAATCTCAACATCTGTTGCGATAAAGAAACATGATGAGTCAGATACCGTACACAAATATAGTACATTTGATTTCATTAATCTGTTTTACAGGCAATATGTAAATCCAAGCAGACAGTATGTGGATATAACATGTCATGACGTCATGGTGAAAACCGCCGGCGATCAGCAGTGATACGGTAACACTGCCTAAAATACCATCGAAGTTAGCTAAGGAAGGAAGGGTTAAGTCAATGTGAATGTTGAGGTTTTTGCTTCACATTCCGCTTAGTGCAGCGGCTGAAATCTGACGCTGTCACAGACTCGACTCTGGTATCTGGATCGGGGTCATGTACTCTAAAAAACCCTTCAATAAA
>NW_025790950.1:0-5971 GCF_021130785.1 Homalodisca vitripennis
GCGCTTTCGGATCTAAAGAAACAGAAAAGTATGCAAGACAAAAGATAACAAATTCCCCATAAAGAATTTGGGAAGCTTAGCACTGGGAAGGTTGACAGAAACTTGCAAACCTCTGATATCTAAGAATTTTAAAGGAAATCGAAAAGGTTTATACCTCCAACACTAAATTGTATTCACCTGTTAAATTAAAAATTTTCATCAATTTTATTCTGCTGTATTTTGTTCATTTTTACAAACGTTTCCCAACCTTAAGGGTAGTATAGGTTGCCTTTTCAAACGATAATAAGATGTTCCAATTTATGATATTATTACCTACCCGGGGTTTGATGCCCTCTCAAAGTAGGACCCCAGGGGGAAGTTGGTCCCCCAAAAATTATTGCAGTAAGGATCGGTTGAGTCCCCTCCGATGTACAACCAATGGAGTTCCGACCGAGAGTGTCGAGGGGAAAAACTGATTGTTTGCCCGTTATCGAATGTCCGTTAGCGAAAGAAAGAGACCAAATTTGTGGGGTTGAGATGTTTCTTACGAGCAAGTGAGGCTCTGTGGTAGAAAATTAATATGGGGATTAAGGCCCCCCGGTACTTGTCAAAACTCCAACCGATGGATAACGTGCCTCAAAAGAGCCAGTTGACTTTGAACTGTCTAACATGACGGGCCCCTGAATAAACTTCCGCGGTAGTGAAGGGGGCGGTGAATTTAGAGGAATTGATATGGTGATGTTTTTCTTGAAAAATTTTCAAGGTGCCTGCCCGTATTCACGGCAGCTCTGTGTTCTCAAAACAGTAATAAAATTGTGTTTCCAAAGTGGTTGAAATTTCACAAGCGGGGAGAAGGAGTTTTTTGCTCTGAGAGGAAAGGGCTGTAAAGCCTGCAGGGACGAACGAACGGTTTGGGCACATTAGGTGTTAAGGATACCCTCCGGAGGGCGAGTCCGTCATCTGAAGTCCCACATTCGTTTTGGGCGAAATTTTATGCGCAAAAGTGGCAGCTGCTGGTTGTTTTTGGGGTTTGTGTCAACCCTGATGCTTGTTACATGTTTACAGATTTGTTTGCCCGTATGGCATGGTGGGCGAGTCCCGGAACCGTCGCCGACAGCGTCGCTCCCCGCTCTGACCGGGCCTTGCAAAAGTTAAGGCCGACGTCACTAGACGTCCTAAGGAGACCCAAAAGGGGGTAACCCTGGAGAGATAAACGATGTTGAACAAAGTGGAGGGGGTCGAAGTTTTAATCTCGAGCGACTGCGGGACGGATACAAACTTTGTAACTGTGAGTAAGACACTCTGAATAAGTGTGAGTCCCTTTCCTCACTGTGGTATGGTGAGGAAGTTTTGCTTGGCAAACTCCATACCGATTGCTCCCAGACATTGTGTTAATGCTGTGACGAATAATCTTTCAAAGAAATTTAGTAAGGAATGAACGATTTGTGTTAATTGTGGTTGACTAGTAAGTTGTGTTGAGAGATTGTGCCCCGGGGAACGTTTTAAAGGAGACACGGAAGATGTAAAAAGGGTTTTTCTCGTATTTTATGTTGTTTGGTGTTTTTGTGTAACCATGTTTTTAGATGTAACATTTTAATTTGTTAAATTGTAGTGTTGTGAATGTTCGATCTTATTTTTGATAGGCAGCTTGGGAGATAAATTTTCCAAATATTCGAAAATTGGGCAATTTTTTAAAAGCGATTGACAAACGTAAGTAAAATAAACATTTGGACAACCCATGGGGCACGGAAGGGCCTCCCGGGGCCATCCAACCCCCCTTAACCCTGTCCTCCTTTACCCCAAAGTTCGGACTGTGTACCATTGTTGGCTTGATCCCATGCGTTCAACAAAAAAAATTTTTGACTAACTTTCGCAAAATGCCTAGTTGGCTTGCGCAACCAACTAAACGGGGTAAGTCCCAGCTGGCCCAAGTAGAAAGTTGTAAAACGTTTGTTAGTTTTCTTTTAAGTGAATTGTGGTTTTTTTATAACATTTTTTGGCTTTTTAATTTTAAACTCTAAAGGGATCATAGAAAAGTAATGAAAAGTAAGGGGGAAGGTTTCCGGGAGTACCCTTTTCCAGGGTAAGCGAGGGAAAACCTTGGGGAGGGGGCCCCCCCAAATCCCAAAAATGCCCTTAAAACCAAGCGTGGGGGGGAACCTTTAGTTTTAGTTTTTTTTTGTTGTTGTTTTTCTGCCGAAAATGAAGAAAGTCGGGAAGTGTGAGGAAAGTGTCCCCCCAGTTTTGGGGTGTTCAGGAAACGTCAACGAAACTTTTTTTTAAAAAATGAAAGGGTTTTTTAACCGCTTTTCCAGGACCCCCCTCGCATTTACAGTGTAACGGCCCCCACTAAACTGGGCGAGCCACTATTTTAAGCATTTTGTCAGGGCCCTTTGGAATTGTACTGTAAGGGTTTTTGGTCGATCCCTTAGTAGCTTAATAAAAAATTAAGATTTTTAGCAATTTTTGTACTGTTCTTGAGGATGTTTTTAATGATTTATTTTGTTAGTTAATTTATTTATTCATGACAGCTACTTTTTTTGGTGAGCTATTAAAAGGGTTTTTTGTGTTAAGTCAAGACAAGTGAACAATCAGATAACTCCTTTATATCCATGTAGGGGTACTGGGGAAAACCCGGGCCCCGGTAAAACCCACGAGCTTAACCAGGAAGGGGGAGTACGTTCAAAATTCAAAAAGAAGACTACCACTTTTAAAATTTAAATTTTAATTTTTAAAATTAGGCTTGCAAAATGTGGTATTTTTTCAATAAATTTTTTAA
The DNA here is from genome assembly GCF_021130785.1 of Homalodisca vitripennis. Lineage (NCBI taxonomy): Eukaryota > Metazoa > Arthropoda > Insecta > Hemiptera > Cicadellidae > Homalodisca > Homalodisca vitripennis. Next base: position 2,759 of record NW_025790950.1, read on the forward strand.
TTTTTAAAATTAAACCCATCAAACCATGTTATCCTGGAGTGCTCAACCGAATATCAAATGTATTTTGGGTTGTAGTTCAACTTGAACGTTTAATATTTTTGATTAAAATTTAGAAGCACTGGTTATTCCCTTTTTACTATTTTTTAAAATGTTAATGGTTTGGGAGTCGTATTTTTTTTGGGCATTTGAGATAATGTTTATTGATTTAATGACTGGTCTTGAATTAGTATTGTAGATACCATGATTATGTGTTGTAACCGGAATCTTTTTTGTTCAATCATTGGGAAAAGAGCGAGCGATCGGGTCGAATTAAAGAATTAGTTTCGCGTTTGCATACTTCTTTTTTTGTTTAAAAGAAAATTCTGCCTTTTTAGGGAACTCAATTGTTTATTTAAAATTTTGTTTATTAGGCTACTGGTGACAGCTGGGATGGGGAATTAATGAATATATCAAGATTTTCTTGTAAAGGATAGGACAGAGATCCCCCCTGCAGATTAAGACTTTTTTCTGGTGCGGCTGATGGTTTTCCCCATCTTGGGGACAAGTATGGTTTTAAGGGGGGGGGAGTGTGCGACCCCAGCTATAGTTTTGAACCAGACCGGTAAAATCGTATGCGGGGGTTTAAACAGCCAAATTTTAAAAAATTTTAAAAATCATAATATTTTTTTTTATTCACATAACATTTTAAATTTTATAACAATAATGAAAAATTTTCAGCCGACTTATTGGTTAAGCAGTGCAGGGGGAGAAGATAATAAATTTTAATTCGCCATGAAATTTTAAGTCCAAGTCTGTCAGCAGTAAGCCTGGTAATTTTCCCCTACCCAGAGCAGTGCGCAGTTTCTGGGTGGTAAACAGGCGGAATTTGCTGAGGGACGTCTGGAACAACGCTGCTCCCTGGTTTCGTTTTTTTGATCGCATCGGCCAGGGTTTTGAACCTCAAGCTCGCGTGAAATCGCTCTCTCGCATCTCCCCCCTTTTAAAATTTTTGTAATTGTTAAATGATTTAAATTTTGCAATAAAATTCAAATGTTTTCGAAAATAAACTAAATTGTTTTATTTTGGGCCCAACCCAGGAGAGAATTTTTATTTCAGCAACCTGGCTAGATTCCCTCACCGTGTTCCGCATTAGAACCCGAGAACTTTAAAATTAAATTACGTGTGGTCTTTCACGCCACAGTATTGAATATTTACAAACTTTTCCCCTCCTCTAAAAAGACTGATAAAATCAATAAACTTCTGTATATTATAAAAGAAAATTGTTCTGAAATTTAATTAATATCCTTGTAATGAAAGACTCAAGGATCAATACTCGAGTATAAGTGGAAAGAAAAGTGTTTTACACTCTACTGCTGTATTGAGCAGTACAAGAAAATTAAGAAAAATACAAAAGGTCTAGATTGGTCCCCTATTTTTAATTTATTGTTTGAATGCCATTGAAGCTGCTCCCCACAGTAACTGCTTACGCACGCTCTCCCTAGAACAAATCGACTATAGCCTTGGGCATAAGTATACGATAAAGGATTTTGTTGTAATCCTTGCTTTCTGTGTACGCAACATCGAGTTAATTACTGTACTTACAATGCATTGCATTTGCCCTTACATTATAGAACTCAAATCAATCAGCAGCTAAAAATAAAAAAAATCTTTAGACTGCCTGGGGAGTCTTAAATTGCTTTTTGTCCGACTGTCCCATCGGTATGTGAACGTTTTTGGGTACTGTAGAAGTAATTTTAAAGTTGTAGAAGAGATTTAGCCCTTCCATCTCTTACCAAGTATTATTTTTAGGTCATACTTGTTTTTTTAAAACTAATACGATTTAGAAACAATTTGTTTTGTTTTAACGGTAGAGCGTATTTATATAGCAAACTTATCTTCCTCTCCGGGCAAGAACCCGGTTAGCCCAAATTCTTCTGAAATTGAAGTACATTTTGGAATATTTGGACTCTGCGTTAGTTTAACTAGTAATAGTGGAGAACAAAAAAATTAAGCCTGCTTAAATTCTGGCAACTGGATTCACTCTAGCTGTCCAAGGTCATATTAGGTCTGAATTTTTTTCGCAACTTTCACAAATAAATAAATGACGTCACGTATTACGTTGTGACGAGTGCGGCGTAGCTCATAGGCGTGGCAGACACACAACAGATTCTACATCAATATATTTAAACCAATGAACACCTACGGTATAGTATTACTTTAAACTGTCTACTCTTTGGATGTTCATGCCATGTTGTATGTCAGGATTTGATTTTTAGAGTTGTGAAAATTCCAAAAAGACTGAATACCGGATATACGATTATTTCTTATAATTAGTTAGGATATATTGTACTTGGATATCATTGTTGCCATATAGTCATTCCTTATCTTTAATAATTAATGAGTTTCAATTATGGGTAAAAACAGTCAATAATAGATGATGCTGTAAACTACCTATCGTGTTTAATAAAAGATGTGGTATATATTGTAACTAGGTTTTCAACACTTACAGAATTTTGGGATGTTCAAATTTTCCCCTTGATTAAATACAGAAAATTTTTAATCGTATATTTGCCTATCAACGTAGAACTGATTATTGAGGTCCTAATGCATCAAGAAAAAAGTGGTAGTTTCATCGTAGCTCCAATTTTTTCCCCATGCTTTATCCCCTTTCAAATTGTTTAAAATATTTCGAGAGTCTCATATTGTTTTTAGTTCTTCATATTTTTCAACAAGCACGCTCATGTTACTAACATCCATCCTTGTTGCGTTTAGGATTACAACTGATCACGAGCATAACAGGGAGGGAGAGAGAGAGAGAGAGGGAGAAAGTATTTAAAAAGTTTAAAATTAAAATGTAATCTTCAATTTTTTCTTTTTCCCCTCATTTATAATAAAAAAAAAATCAAATATAATAGTTTTTATTTATTTCTGATAATTTTTTTTGTATAAGAAGGTTGGGTTTTAAACTCTAGCATAAATGGTGTTCCACGTGTATACTGATTACTTAGAGTCTGTTTGACATACGAATGTTATAAATTTATTCAACATAATCTTTTTTTCCCTTCTATTTTTTCAAACTTATTTTTTAACAAGTGGTGGTTTTCCCTTTACAAAACCTCCAAAAATCCCCCATTCCTAAGGTTTACTTTTAAATTTTAAAAGTATGTTTTGGGGCCCTTCTCCAGGGGGGTTCACTTCTGACTTGGGGTTAACTTGCATTAAACCACAGGGGTT
>NW_025790951.1:0-5142 GCF_021130785.1 Homalodisca vitripennis
GGGGAAAACTACAAAAAAGGGTCATACTTTTTGTTATTTTCCTTTGGGTTAAGCGACAAAACCCCGAATTGAATTCCAGAGATTTTTTCGATAAAAATAATGTTTCAAGCCCGATAGCGGCCGAACCGTTGGTCGTAGCTCAAATCTGATTGCCCCATCAAATTAGCAAATTGCGCGATCTACAGAAAAGGTCCAGTAACTTTTTGCCTATCTCCAGTTTGGCCAAAAAAACGTGATTATGTCAATTTTTTTGTAATTTTACGGAAACTTTTGTTTTTTTTGGGGTCGATAGCGGCGAAACCATTGGTCGGAGGTCAAATAAAACTAAGTTTTATTAGAAATAATGATGACTACAAAAAGTCCAGTGACTTTTTACTATATTTCCATTAGTTTGACCCGCAAAACGCGATTAAGTGAAAATATTGGAAATTTTCGCCTAAAATTTACCATTCCGGGCTTGATAGCGGCTAAACGTTGGTCGTACTCAAAAACAAATTTTAAAGGTTTAGAAATACGTGATCTACAAAAAGTTCAGTACTTTTGCTGACGTTCTACGTTTTAGATAAGCGAATATTTATATTTACAGACACAATACCTTAAATAGGCACCATATTTGTCTTAACTCGGAATAGTAAATGGATTTCCTGGTATGACTTATACCTGTGTAATTCAAACGAAAGTGTTACTGGTTAACATTAACCCCCCACAGGGAATTTTGCATGACTTCTAATGTCAATTTATAGACAAAATCTTTACACCACCCAACACCGCTGAAATAGGATACCAGATACCCTGGGATTACCCCCGGTAACTGTAACCCCCCCCTGGAATTTCACTGATGACCAGACAATCCTGAGAAATTAAACCCCCTTTGTCTTAACCTCTAACATTAACACCCACCCCCAGGGAATTTCTGCTTGACTAGATATCTCCTGGTGATATTAAACCAACTGTTTCAGACTTAAAATACCTGCCTTGAAGGTCGTTTTTATTATGTTTATAACTAAACAATTCACAGATAGCTGACCTGTGCAGACTTTTTCTCCCGACTCATTTCTGGCTAAACCATAGTCGCGTAAAGATCTGAGGCGACAATCGAAAGAAAAATTAAATTCCGACAAGAAAAGTCCAGTCACTTTTTGTCGTATCTCTAACGGTTTAACCGAAAAAATGCCATAAAGTCAAAAGTTTTTAAAACTGAATTCAATAACAAGGGCCGAAGCAATTTAATCCGAAATTCCGCTTATACAGTACAATTGGTATAACCCGAAATGGTTTATATTTTAAACCCCCCTTTCCTGTCCATACCCCTGAGTAACGTGGTAATTGTACACCCTTGGAACTTAACCAGGGTCACCTCATGAATTTACAATCACATATCAAATCTAAACCCAAAATTTGCAGCGCCTTTACTTGGGGAAAAGCCTGGGGCCTTTTTTTTACCCCCAAAAACGAGCCGAACGAGCCTATTTTAAAGCCCATGGTAACCTTGACTACGACTAAACCTCACGGATATAACAAAAAATTCCAACCCTTTTTTACTTCCAGTGGTTAGGCCCTGAAATTTGACACAGAACTTTCGTTAACCACCGGAAAGTCCCAAAAATTTGGAATAAAATTTTAACCCCTCAAAAAAAATTCCCAAAAAATCCGCCAATTCCTTCCCCTGTAGGAAATTTTTTGTAAGCCGAAAGGGGGCCGTTGGGGGCACTGGATCGGAGGAAAATCAGGTTAGGAATGAAGTGAACTACAAAAAGGTCAGTGACTTTTCTCTATTTTCCATTGTTTGGCCGAAAAAAACGTGAAATGAAAAGAAAAATTTTTTCGTAAAATTTTAATTTCGGCCGATAGCGCCAAGGGTTGGTCGTAGCCAAACTTTTTCCATCAATTAGCAAATTGCGGATCTACAAAAAAGGTCCAGTAACTTTTGCCTATCTCCAAGGGTTTTTGGCCGAAAAACGTTTTAAGTAATTGTTTTTAATTTTTACGTGAATTTTTGTTTTTGCCCCGATTATGCCAAAATTGGTCGAGTTAAAATATAACAAAGAAAAATTTAAATTTGACAAGAAAGGTATTTTTTCTGTATCAAAATTTTTAATTATATACACCGCAGAAAAACGATGATACAACCACAAAATAGTCAAACTAACATGTCAAAAGTGTGGAAAAATTTAAATTTAAAGGGTTACCCACAAAACCCGGGGAAAAATTGGGAAAACCACTTTTTTTTTTTTAAACCCCAAAAAAAAATTCCTAAAATGCCTTTCTTCCCCCCTCCGGATTTTTTAAAACCTGATGGTAACCCCTGGGTACTTACCAAAATGGTTTCGGTAAAGGGAACTCAAAATAACTTTGCCAAAATCTCTTGGGGTTTTTTAAAAAACGGGAAATTTTACATTCCAGAGTTTTTTGCAAAATTTACGAGCCCCTTTTGGGGCCCAACCCAGTCGACTAAATCTAAAAGCCCCATCAAAAAAAAATTTTTCACAAAAAAAGGTCCAGTATTTTTTTCCCTACCCCAGGTCCCAAAAAGGTTTTAAAAGTAAAATTTTTGAAATTTTTATAAAATTTTTTTGGGTCGTACCGAACCTTGCAAAAAAAAACCGGGTTATTGGGAAAATTAACCAAAATTTATTTTTACCTTTTTCCCTTGGTTTCCGAAAAGGGTTTAAGTTTAAAAAAAAATTTTTCGAAAAAAATTTACCCCCCCCAAAGGGAAAACTTGGCTACTCAAAAAAATTTTTAAAATTTAAAAATTGGACTACGGGGGGGGCAAAACCCCCCTTCCCTTCCCCAAGGTTTGGCGCAAAACGCGTTTTAAAAATATTGTTTTTTAGTTTTAAAGTGAATTTTTAAAAGCCCATGAGCCTTTTGTCCCAAGCTCTGTACTGCCTAAATTATAAAATCGTGCTTAAAACGATGGGGATAATCGAAAGAAAAATTAAATTTTTTGACAAAAAGGTCCAGTCACTTTTTCTCGTATCTCAACGGTTATCTAAATACTTTACCCGCCGCATTTTAACCCCGAACCTGACGATGGACTAGAATAAACAAATTTAACATAGTTTCTAGAATTGTCCTGGAAACTTGAAATTTGGCACGCAGTACCTTTCACAATTATGACCCGGAGGAAAAGTCTGAAAACCGGACTTTTTTAACTTTTAAACCCCTCAAAAAAATTTTAAAACCGGCATTAACATTAGGCTTCTTTCTTGAAACCTTAGCGGTAACCGTTGGAAGCATTGATCTCAAAAATGTTTATTAGGGAAAGGTTTAACTTTCAAAGGTCCATGACTTTTTTCCATATCTCCCCTGGGTTAAGTCCAAAACCGGAATGTTTTGAAAAATTTCCAGAGATTTTTCGCTTTAATTTTGAGCCTGATAGGCGAACCGTAGGTGTAGCTCAAAACTGATTTATCTTAGCAAATTGAGTGACTACAAGAAAAGGTCCAGTGACTTTTTTGCCTATCCTATGGTTTGCGACAAAACCGATATGTGCAATTTAAATTTTTTTGAAAATTTGTTTCGGCCGATAGCGGCCCAACCTTGGTCGAGGTCAAATTAAAGACGATTAATTAGAAATAGGCATCTACAAAAAAGGTCAGTAATTTTTTCTTTTCTCATTGGTTTTGGCCGAAAACGTGATTAAGTAAATTTTGGAACTTTTCGCCAAAAAAATTTGTTTTGGGGTCGATAGCGGCCAAAACTTGGGGCGGCTCAAAAAAATTTTTATTTAGGAAATAGCTGATCTACAAAAAAGGTCAGTGACTTTTTACTATATTTCCCTTAGTTTGGACCGCAAAACGCGATTAAGTGAAAATATTGGACATTTTTCTGCCTAAAAATTTACAATTCCGTGCTATGATAGCGGCTAAACGTGTGGTCGTAACTCAAAACAAAATTTTAAATCGGATTAGGAAAATCACGTGATTCTACAGAAAAGGTCAGTGACTTCGGAGTTATGGCTGAGCGTTAGCTAAAAACTCAATAGTAGATAGGGACAGAGGAATATTTATTATTTCACAGACACAAAACCCTCTAAAAAAGGCCCAAGTGTGTCATTAACCCCCGGTAATATTAACCCCCCCCGGGATTTCCTGGTATGACCTGATAACCTCCTGTAAATTCAACCCCTGATGTGTTAACCCCCCTGGTAACATTAAACCCCCCCCCCGGGAAATTTCCTGCCATGACCTATGTCCAAATTTTACCAGCACCAAAATCTTTTAACCCCCCCCCCCGGGAAATCGGGGTATGACCAAAACCCCGGGAACTTTCCCCCGGTAACGTTACCCCCCCCGGGGAAATTTTTCTATGACCAGACAATATCCTAACGAAATTAAACCCCCCTTGTTTTAAAACCTCCTTAACTTAATCACCCACCCAGGAATTTCTCGCCTTGATAATAGTCTTGGTGATTTTAAAACCCCCCCTGTTCGATTTAAAATACTGCCTGAGGTGGGTTTTTATTATGTTTATTTTCTTTTTCCATTCAGATCCGAATTCCGCTTTTCCCGAATTTGCAACGTTTATTGGGGGCCTGGGGGCTACCCCCACAGCCCAAAAAGGGATCTAAAAATATACAAAACCCCATGGTTTAAATACTACTAGGGGCTCAAGGGAATACTAATTCTAACCTATTCCAGAAGGAAAACTTGAAAAATTTTTTTACCCCCGTGCTTTACTTAACCCCGGGGAAATCCCCAAAGGGTTTTTTATTTTTAACCCCTCAAAAAATTCCCAAAAAACCGTTTTCCCCCCTCAGGCTTTTTTGAAGCCCATAGCGGGGAACCGTTTTTGGAGCTAGCTCGGGTCTGACGAAAAAATTCATTCAGGAAAGAAGTGAATAAAAAAAGGGCATGACTTTTTTCTTACTTCCCTGGTTGCCCCCAAAACGCTCAAATTTGAAATTCCAAAAATTTTTTCGGCCCGAAGCGGCCAACGTTGGCGTAGCTAAACAAATCAAATTAGAAATTTGGCGGAAATTACAAAAAGGCCCGTAACTTTTCCCTATCCCAGGTTTTGGGCCCAAAAAAGGTTTTTTGTACATTTTTTTTAATTTTACGGAAAATTTGTTTTTGGGGCATGCGGCAAACCCCGTGGGGCAAAATAAAAAATTTTATTTAAAAAAAGTTAAAAAAA
>NW_025790952.1:0-6720 GCF_021130785.1 Homalodisca vitripennis
AAAAAGCTTTAAAATTTTAAAAAAATTATATTTAGAATAAAGATATCTTCCACTTTTTCCCCTTTCAACTAACATTTAAACAAATCATGACTCTACAGAGGGGTTCTTTTATGAAAATATTTTTAGGTTATTTAGGTAGAATTTTACACGTCGTAGAGTAAATATTTTGTAGTTGTATGAACACAACACACCCACACACACACACCACCACACACATATATATATCCACTTATATATAAGCCGCGTAAGATTTTTCCCGGCGGCCGATGGCCCGTCCATGCTTTGGCCCTTGTGAGTGGGGGAAAGGTGGCTCACGTCTTGCGGAGCCCTCAAGGCGAAAAAGTTCTGTGACATCCATGGGTATCGTCATGGTTAGTTAAACAATGCTCCAAGCAATGTTGGCAACCATTGACCAAACTGATCATTTTTAATTTGAAACAGGCACCTTTCCAGACAAATTAAAAATTTGCGAAATCGCTCCGTTTTTCAAAAAGGACGATCCTTGCGTAACTAGAAAATTTGGGTCCAATTTATGTTTTGCCTGCCATCAGTAAAGTCTTTGAAAAAATATTTTTGGCACGACTGGAAACCTTCCTTTTAAGATTTGAAATTCTGGATCCAGAACAATATGGATTCAAAAAAAAACGATCAACAGTCGATGCAGTCACAAATCTTGTTGAACTCGTTGTCGATGGGTTGGAGAGAAGAGATCATGTGCTCAGCATAATTCTTGACCTCTCCAAAGCCTTTGACTGCGTGCACCATGCGACACTCGCTGCACCAGTTAGAGGAATGCGGCATTCGAGGTTTGCCGCACAAATGGGTCATGTCTTATCTCAGTGACAGGGTCCAGTGTGTACAGATCGAGAATGTCCTATCAGTCAAAACACCCAAATAATCCAAGGTGGTCCCCAGGGATCAATTCTTGGCCCATTCTTTTTAAAACTCTATGTCAACGGACTGAAACCATCTATCCAGCATGGTAAAGTGAATTTAGGACGCTAATGACACGACTATTTGTGTAAAGGCAAAATCAGCAGCTGAATTAGAACACAAATCATTTCTTGATATAAATCTTTGCATTCAACATTTCAATGAAATGAACTTGCAAGCAAACAATTCAAATTCAAATTTCATCAAATTTTGTTTCAGCAGCGCAAAAGAACCCAAAAACCAAATCACTGTGATGGTGGATGATGAACTCCATTGAAGGAAAAACTGCCACAACGTTCCTTGGAATACATCTTGAGAAGGATTGACTTGGAACGGTCACATTGACAGCGTTTGCTCTAGAGTTAACTCAGGCTTTTATGCTTTGCGTAACCTAGCACAATTCTGCTCCTTGAACTCTTAAGAACAGCCCATTTTGGCTTGGTCCTTACTCACTTGGAGTAACGGAATCAGACTTTGGGGGTAGCTGCTCTAAATACAAGCTGGAAAGGGTATTTAGACTTCAGAAAAGAGCTGTCAAAACCACTTGAAATTGAAAACAAGAACGTCGTGTAGAGAAGCATTTAGGGAGCTTAGATTTTTTGACTTTACCCTGCCTCTATATCTTGGAGGTCGCTCTGTACTGCAGGTCAAGGTGCACATTGACACAAGGCAGGGATGTTCATTTCATAGATACTAGAGGTAGGGACAACTAGAGAATTCAACCACACAGAAGTACAGCCTTTGAACGGCTGCCATCTCAATTTGGTGTCAAAGTAATCAATTCCCTTTCCCTGAATGCAAAAAAAAATCAAAACCTGAATCTTTTTAAGACTCGTTAAAAGCACTTTTGGTGTCTAGTGCTTTTTACACGATTGAGGGGGTTTTTCAATAACGCTGGGACAATTAGTAACCCCTACCCCGATATTCTGGTGTTGAGATTGTGATTGTTTGCATGATTGTTGAGAGATGTATGAAATGTTTGAGTGAGCTTCAATGTGTATGAATGGCTAGGAAGAATATGACGCTTGCAACATAATTGTAAAATTGTAACAAATAAAATAAAGAATTTATTATATATATATATATATATAAATATATATATATTTTATAATATATATAATTATATATACGTACAATTAATTAAGAAAATATAGTAATATGATTTTTTTGGAGCTTACATTCTCGTTATATAAAAAACTATACTTAGCTAATCTGATATATTTTAATTTTGTAAAATTCCGAACTCGTAAATGTAGAAACACTTGTATCGATTCGCAAATTTGTATTTGAAAACTATTGTAATCAATCCTAATAAGTGAAAAATTTACTTAATTTAAGTAATCTTTATTAGGATTGGAAATCATAAATAATAATGATTTAGTATATTTCATAACAAGTCTGTCCACCATTGAAATAAAGAGTCCTACATTAATGTAAGTATAAAGGCACCATTACAAATCTAAGATTTCTCTAAGCACTTAAGCACGTTTCAAAAAAGCTCAGAATTTTAAATTAGTTTTCTAATGCGGTTTAGCGAGGAAGTCAAGGTGTTTATTTTGTGACTCCAATTATTAGGCTTGGTTAAGATGTTGTAACTTTTCGAGTAGATTGCTACTTATTTCTGGTAATTTGATCCTCTTTGTTGGCTAATAAGCTAAGCATTCCCCTTTCAATTAAATTTCTATTGTCATTAGATTACACCTGAATTACTCTTTGGACACAGGTATAAACTATTTAAATATATTAAATGTCTTTTAATTTAAAGTATTTGACTTCTTAAAATGCTTATAACCACTGTTAAAATAAATAGAAGACATAAAATTATATAATAAGAGTTAAGTAAACAATTACTAATTTCCACTAATTTTTGACTGAATTTTAAAGTAGAATTCCATTTAGAAATATGAAATGGATGTTGCGGATCCCCCGAAAGAGATGTATAAGTAAATTAAAAAATCTAATTACTGTAAATGCAATATGAGATTAACATTATACTAGACTATTTCCTTATGGTGGAATGTTTGTACACATTCAGTAAAAGTAGATTAAAAATTTAATCTTCTAAATTGTTAAGCTTATATCAAGACTGTGGGTAGGTTAATTAAAATACTGGCTTAGAATGTTTATTGCAATTACCAGAGACCCCTCTAGACCTGATTAGGTAGATTGTGATATAACTACAGATTGTATATTATCTTAAAATTTTCCATCCACACATATCACAATTAAAGTAACTTGTGTGATAATCGAGGTATCGGGTGACTAAGCAACTGATACCTCTAAGTTGAAATATGCAATTTTGTCATGTAGGATAGAGAGTAAATACTGAGGTTCTAAGACATGAAATTTTCTGCCAGTCAGAAGTGTTCACATTCCAGGTAAATAAACACACACGTTCTTTGAGATTCTCGGATCTCAAAATTGATGCACCGTTTTTCCGACTGGTACAATATTTATTGAATTTTACACTGAGATGCTTACTATCTGATAAGCTTGAGAGTAACCATACTTGTTTGCAAGCATTAAATTTTAAGTAATTTGAAATACTTTTTTTGAGTTTATGGCATAATTCCACCCTTTAAAAAAAATTATTACCACGATAGACCACGATTTATGTATGTATTTGAATCGAGGTGTTAGGTGGAGTCCTAACTCAATATTTGCATTCCATTGAAATATTCACTATGCGATCAATAGACATGATCGTTATAAGTGTAGAAATACTCGGATTGCTCCGCTTGGCTGCTTTGAGGGGATCGTGTCTAAAACGTCGATTTACGCTACATAAGTTTGTGCACCTGACGAGACATATCGAGAATACCTACCTTTATCTTAGAGTACACCGGGTAAACTAGAACTAGCTCATTTTGTTGCCTAAGTTAGTCTCTGATACTGAATAAACGATGCTAAATAAGTTATTTTTGAGTAATGCTTCAGAGAGGTGGATGTTACTCCAAGATATCCAAAGGAGTCAGTCCCCGACTGTCAGATCCTCAGACCGTGCGCATTAAGCTAAATGGAGAATTGAAGCTTTGCCTTGGTTGTTTGACCTATATGCGAATCTGTAGAATATTAGTCCGGTCATACTATAGAAAATTTGTATGTAAGTGTATTTTTTAATGTGAGTATGTTTATATGCCTATGCACATTGTTGGATGTAACTCGCCACCAGGAGGGTCTGCAAAAGATAAACGTTTTCCAAATGGGTGTCTCTGCAGCATGTATTTACACATGTAACTACAACTCATGTGTCCCTTGTGCATACCCACGTATATAAATAGCATAAAACCAGGTGATTTGAAGGGCGCTGTGTTTGTGTGTGTTACCCCACTCACAGATGACTACGCAGAATTTGTATTTAAACATAAACTTTCTGGTTGAACTGTAAACGTCATTAGGTCTTGAGGAGTCCATTATATAACGAGCTAGTACATGTACGTGTCACAATTGCTTGTAAACATACTACGTTAGACAAAAGTCTAGGGTTGTGGCACCCAAGACCTAACGCCCCCCCCACACCCTGCTCCATTCCAATATAGATATGATAACAATAAATTCACATTAACCAGCCTTGCTCATATCTAGTCATTGCACCTTTGTTAACGAAAAGCGTTCGAACGCAGCGGGGAAAACAGACGTTAAACTATACAATATTGTATCAATATTTTTATAATATGTTGAAAATTAAGTCGTTTTAATGACTATGTAAACGATTACTATTCTATCAAAACATAACCTCCAAAGGATATTCACATATTTAGTATGTTTAAAATGATACTATTTTAAAACTCACTCAACAAACACAAACCCCCCACTATACCCAACACCCCAAAACCACGCTCTACACACAGCGACCGTAATCTAATATTATTACCCCCCAACCCCCTAAATAAGTAAATAAACGAATATCTCATTTTAAAACCATAATCACAACTCCCCCAGCTATCTTCAAAAAAGTTAAACCGACTAGAGAAGTGAGACTAAATCAACGCCCCCTAATTAGTTTTCTGTCCCAAGAAGACCCACACGTTGTTGCACAATTGAGTAGAGTTAACAAGGATCCTGTTTAGCTTAGCTTTAGATTTCACCACGCTACAGTCCCGATAAAATACCTGTTTTATCATGCCCCATTTATCAAGAAATGAAATGATTTATGTATGGTTATTTTAAGATTAAAATTTAATACGGATGAAATATTTCGTATAACGACTGTATACCTTGATAAGTTAATTTAAACTGGTGGCCATGGTGATCTCAAGAATAAAATACATTTACGCTAGGAAAGTTTAAATAAGGAATTTTTAGTTTAAACAGTTTACTACAACTTTTTAAAATATGTTGTCCAACTCTTCACCCCAACAATAAAAGTCACACTCACCCTGTTCGTAAAATTTAGGACTATAAAACTAAAACTATTGAAGCTGATTTTGTTTTTTTGTATAACCTTCCTCCTGACCACGCTCACATTCTTCAGACATACCAATTTTGTTGATTAAAAATAGCATTTTAACAAGTTTAAGAAAGTGTGTATATGTGAGTATTGCTAAAATGTAATATAACAGCAATTCACTCCAACCCACCCCCAAATAATGTTACGGAAGCACGAATAATGATCTGTACTGGTGGCAGTGTATATCCTACGGTATAGTTTTTAATTCTTTACTAATTTTATATTATTTGTGCAGCTCCCTATTTATTCTTTCACTTGATTTTCTCTGATGTAATTGAGGATCTTTCTTCAGAGATGAGAATCAGATCAGATTTGACCTCAAAGCAAAATCATAAAGATCAACTAATCTCGCGTTAATGCTTAAAAATTGAGTATCCCCCCTCCGCCCCAACATCAGCACTTATCCATACATTATTTATAATTTACAACGTACATTCCATACGTTGTCACAATCGCCAAGTATGTTTCCTCACTTGTTACGAGAATGAGCTCATCAACTTGTAATGGATTGAGGCTAGGGGGGTAATATGTATGACTCAAGGTCATTAATATAGTGTTAAGCTGTTTCGGTATAAAGGAATTGTTGAGGAAAAATTGTTGCATGTCAGAAGGAGATTTTTCACACCTCAGAATGAAACTATTTTCAACGGATGATTAAATCCTTCCTTCCATAGTACCCCCGTTTTTCACGGTAGATAGCATAAAATGAAGCATGGCATTAGAGAATAAAAACATAAGATGGTTACGTTTTACAACAAATTTTCCCCTCCCGCCTCCTTCCCTCGCTTCCCATCCCTCACCTAATGAAAAATTTTAATAATTTTTAATCACTAATTAATATATACGCAGATAATAATATTAGAATTTTACATATGCCTTCTCAGAGTTTTACTAGTGATGGCTGCAGCCCCAAGAACAGAGGAGGCATCTGGCTAAAGAGTAGCTCGGATTTACAGCCTAATTGACTCTTAGTCGATTTCTGAAATGCTGGCGTGCACGTTCCACTGTGGTTGAAGAACGACGAGAGCTCGACTGATATAGTTATATTGAACGATTTCCAGGCTGTAAATACTTTTTTTATCCCCCCTTCTCCTCCCCATACCATGTTATTAGAGAGAAAAAATTTTGTGTAACTTGACCAAGACAGCTGGAATTGCAGCTCTTCATGGAAAACTGATTCTATTTAGTAATACACTTATGATAAACATTTAAAAATATATGTTTCTACGTTTTATACGTTCATTGGTTGTAATGATATATTATTGGGAGTATAATATATAGATATTTCATGTATGATATTCCATATTGTATAGATTTTATTATTTTTGTTTTTTTTT
>NW_025790953.1:0-5964 GCF_021130785.1 Homalodisca vitripennis
CCCTTTCTTTTAAACAATATAATGCGACAAAAAATTAATTTATATAATTTAATTACACACTTATAGTTTTAAAGCATAGAGTAAGTTTAAGAGAAACGACAAATTTTGTTTAAATGTTTCTGCAATCACTTTTTAAACATAGACTTTACTATCCAGATAATACAATTCAAATTTGACGTAAAAATTCACCTTTAAACTGCAATATTTATTTAATATAAACCATGCTCATGCTTGATCAGAAGAGCAATGCAGATATCATAATTACTATCTTACGTTGGCTACAAATATAAAGAATTATAAAATCAACCTTAGTTTTTTTTTTTGACAGAAGTATCAGGAATGTGGTACATACCTTCATAATGCGCCAAGAAGCTCACGAAGGAACGACTATCAATTATCTCAGCAATGTTTTAAAAATGTGATAGAAAATGAATAAGTGAATATAGTGTACTGTTATTCAACGGGAAATTGCGTGCGAAGCCGCGGGAAACTTATTGAAATGCGCACGAAGCCGCCGGTCCGCTAGTAGTATATAGTTGTGAATGATTTTACCATGACTAATGGAAAAACAGTCTCCTATTTTAAAATAAAATCTTAACCAGTTTATACTAGCTAAATTTTTTACATCATTCTGTTTGAATGTTTGCTATAATTGGTAATAATTATACGAATGCCATCTTTTATATAAAGTAATATAAAATAAATTTAATCAAAACATGTCCAACTTGTCAAATTGGCCTCCCATAACATGCAAAATAGTACTAAAAATAAAAATGTAGCCATGAGGAAGTTTCAAAGGGTCTGGACCCCCCAAAATTAAATTTATTTTTCATTTACTCTTTTAGCAAACCATTATTATTATTTTTTGAAATAATTCATTTTTACTGACACGTTACTGCTGAAAATATCGTTCTCAACAATGAAACAGGTCAAAATATTTTAAGGAACAAAAGGGGTAATGAGTGGTTGACTGCATTTGACTACTTTCTGTACACTGCAGGAAAATATTAATCGCCTTGATTCCCCCCCAAAATATTTTCCTGGTTATGTTCCTGCTGTAAATGTACGGTACTTTGGGATTATACCGACCACACCAGTATGAAGAACGCAAAAATATAAATTTATAGAAATAAAAATGATAGAACGAAAAAACAACTGTTTAATTAAATAAGGTAAAGCGAGGAGAAAATTGCGCACAATTCAAAATATCTAAATAAAACGAAAATTTTTAGTTGAATATACAATTTTTTAGTGTTATATTTACATTGTATGGTTGTCTATTCTTTTGTAATTTTTCCAGAATTTAAAATTATTTTTAATAACGAAATAAAAAAAAAAAATCGTAAAATGTGTTTTTGCGCAATCTCTCCTCGAAGGGTAGGTGAGTTTGCGCACATGGGTGGGAGAGATTGTTTATGGAATAACTACTGCAATTCACACTTTAAACATATTTAATTAATTTAAACTAATGAAACCTTCAAACTTGAGTAAGAAATTGAAAAATTAAACATTTAACTTGGGCACATTTTAAAAACATTATTACATAATAGAGCATTAAAATCATTTTTTTTGACGTTTTTTTTCACGGCGTCCACCATCAATGCACTTCCTTCATAAATTGTACAGCTCTCGTGCATCCATCTTCCACAGACCTTTGCACTTGATCCAGTCAGATGTCGAAGTAGTCTCCTGATATAGTTCAAGACACTCTGTACACTCATCATCTTCATTATCGCTGACATGATCGGAAAGAAGTTAAAATGTCTGCGTCATCTTCCTCAGATGTAGAAGATTGCTCAAACATAAAACCGTTTCTTTTTTTTAAGTCCTTTTTTTTGTATCTTGCAAGTTTTTTGGTTGTTCTTTCATGCAGGTTTCTTATTTTCATCTGGTCGCTTTTTTCTTGTTTGATGCTAACTCTTTTTTTATTTTGATTTTGGTTATGTTTTTTTGGGATCTGTAACATTAAATGGCACTTTGCTTCCCTTTTTGATTTGGAAGGGCTCCAAACTTTTAGGAATCGGTTTAAAGTTTTTGTAAAACTTTTGTTGGAGTTTCTACAGATGCGGCTGAACATTGTCTTGAGGTTGATGGTTGACAGATTGGAGGGATTAAATGATTTTGATTGAGAAAGATTGGATTGAAATAGGTGGTTCAGTTTTTCAGATACTGGATTATTAACTGATGTCAAGGTTGGTTGGAGTGTTGTGGGGATTTAGGAACAATCTGGGTTTTCATCTTGGTCACAATGTAAAAGATATGCATAGTCTGGGATCACATCAATATTTAGAGGATGGATTCCTGTGGCACGAAACGCAAACAACTCCAAGTTGAACAGTGGCCGCACGAGCCAAGATAAATTCAAATAGATGGCCAAAAAACGTCCCTTGAAATTTTGCCAGTACCACAACGAGATGTGACTAAATTTTTTACAAGCATCTTTAAAATAAGTTTTCCCAAAAGGGTTTTAATACTACACGATCTAAAGGGGGTTTTAGTAGTGTGTAGTATGACTAGGCAGACTAAGATAATGATGTCATTATCATAACCTTTTGCAACATATTGGACAGTTCATGTGTGAGGCATGGCCATCAAAATTAGCAAATGCTTTCCAGGAGACTTTCTTGGGATAAGTGTTCAAAATCCATTCCATGGGAAAAGTTCACTATTTATGTACGCACTTTCCTTCTCATTTTTAAAACAGTTCCAGGGGAGCATCTTTGATATATGTGGTTTAGCGTAAACTCCCTTAAAAATACAAAAAGGGGTAGGAACTGTCCCTCTGCATTGCAGCAGGCCATAATAGTTACAGTTTCTCCCTTTTCAGCACTTGTAACGACGTGAACGTCTTTGCTTCCTTTTTGGGCAATAACTTTTCCAGGCTCATTATTAAGCTGCACTCCTATTTCGTCGCAGTTCCAAATAAAGTTGGGCTTATCTAAAAGGTTGTTTTCTTTTAAGTGGAAGTTGAGAAGATGAAATAACTTTTTACTTCTTCCCTATTCATTCCTTCTGTTCTTGCTCTACCCAATGCCTTGAGCTTTTCTCACACTTAAATTAGGATGTCGCCGCATGAATGACGAAAAAACCCAAACTTTTCCAGCGGTTTTATGGTCTTTGTTGAAGGTGTGTTTAATACCCAATGTTTCTGCAAAAATTTTAAGCTAACATTCTAACATTCTTTTGTGTAGGTGCAAACCCTACAGATTTAAGTTTTTTTATGTGCAAAGCCAATTTTTTCTCGGCTTCCAATCCTAGTTGGGCCCTCTGGACCCAAATTCCGTTTTGCAAAATCATTCTTCTTCATTCGATGTCTTAATGTAGACTCTGGTATTTTAAACCTCTTGCTTGCTGCTCTTATTGATAATGATCCATTCTTTATGCTGATACAGCTGATGATAGATCATCTTCTTCCAGGATCCTTTGTTTGTTTTCCTCTTGTACACGTTAGGGATGTTAGCCCCGTAAAAATAAATAAATAATAGTCATCTTGGTAAATAATATGTTTTTTAATTTTTTTTTTTAAGTTGTTTTAATAATGGTAATATGCAATTCATATTAATAAAATAAATAAAGATTCATAATATACATTTAATGAATTTTCTAACGAATATGTAGATTCACAAATATTAATATTAATTATGAAATCCATGCGCAATTGGGCTCCTACCATTACATTAAATGGAATAAATGCGCAATCTCTCCTCAAACATGAAATTTCGCGACTGTCCTAAATCGGTAGGAGAGATTGCGCAGGCTTAAACTAAGATGGCCGAAGCGAGATTTGACCAACCACTATCTGTACAGTTTTGCCTATGCATTACCTCTCTAGAAAAAATGGTAAATACCGAATAATGTATCGTAGCATCGTACTGATTAAATTTCATGCATCCCTGCAGACAAAATTTTCAGCCACTTACCTTTGAAATGAAAGTTTTGGGTTTTAATATATATCACTAATAAACAGACTTAGCGTCTTGAACTTTTGACAGAACACTCAACTAATGAAGCGGATCGAGGCATTTGAGGGACGCTGGGGCGCGCACCCAACTCCAACCAGCTGGAACAAAGAGGGCGCAATCTCTCCTACCGCGCAATCTCTCCTCGCTTTACCTTAATTACAAAAATTTTCCAGGTATTGTGATCAGTATTGTTGTCGCTGTTATCTTATCTTTCTCGATAATCCCGATTAGGGCAGGGCGGGGGCATCACATGAATTGCATGGTACATAAAATTTCCCTTTTCCCTTACAATTCAATTTATATTTCTGATCAGCCCCTCTAGAATTTGATATTTTACTGATAGGTACTACTCGAGGGATGTTTTTCTTTCGTCGACATCAGCGCGGGCTTCGGCAGCACCAAAGAAGCCCGCCTGATGGCCTGAGGCACTCGCATTTTGGGGGGCGGGTGTGATCAAGAATAAAAACAATTTTGAGTGTTTTTTTCATAAAGAGTTTAGTTTTTAGTTTGGTAATGTTTGTTTTTGTAAATTTTTGTGTTTGGAAAATGTAGAGGTAAAAACGGGAAGTACAAAAAAGCGACGCACCACTGAACGGGCGGGGGAACTGAAAACCACTTTATCTACTAACGCTCGACTTTGCCCTCTGTTGGGGGGTGGGGGGGGGTTTTGCGATAAGACAACCCTGTTTTTTTTTGACAAATATTGTTCTACGCTAAAAAGAAATAGTAGAAGCAAAATGTCAAATAACATTCTGTTGGGGTGTGGTCGGTATAATCCCAAGTACCAAAAATATTAACGCCTGATCTCCCCCAAAAATTTTTTCCCTGGTTAGTTCCTCTGTAAATGTATTTTTTAAAATAATTTAAAAAATAAATAATAATATTACGCAAAATAATAATAATTTAAGTGATATTAATAACTTTAATAATAATTTTAAAAAGGGTTTAAAAAATAATTTGTTTGATCAGTCTAACCAATTTATATTTCTAAAACCTAAAGTAGATTAAAAAAATAAATGTGATTTTTGTGTTCAAATTTAATGAAAATTCAAAAAAACTATGATCAAATGAAAAAAAACAGTAAAAAGAAAAAATAAAAAAATATGAAAAAAACATTAAAGGGAAAATATCATAAACAAAATACAACGCTTTAAACAAAAGAGAGACCAACGACCAAAAGGAATGTTTGAAAGTTACAGAGAAAAACATTGTGGGCCATAATTAAAAAATTAAAGCTGCGACAAGTCTCGTTTACAAAGCGTGTTAAGGGGGACGCTACAAAGTCGCCAAACCCTTCACAGTCCTTTTAACTTCCTTTCGGGAAACTCGCGTACAATCGTGTCACCCTTGTCGCCAAAGCTGAACTTGAATTAACTTGTTTTTTTTCTTGATAAACGTGGACCTCACCTTTCCCCCGTGGGGGGTTTTGTCGTCAAATTCTTCTCCCATCTGAATTTTGGTGGGATTTCTAAAAGTGATTCGGATGTCATGTGTACACGCCGTTTTTTTTCGGAAAGTTCCTCACAGGTTTGGCGAGTTTACCCCGTTCCCGTCACGTACCCACTCCAAGATCTTCATGATTTCGTCAAAGTTCTCACGGACGATTTCAATTCGTCTTCTTGTTGGGAATGGCTTCAGACCGGGGTCGTCTTCAAGGGGGGTTGGGCCCCAGATTGAGTTTTGTAGAAGATGCGACGAGTCCGACCACGAAAAAACCAAAATTTAAATTTAAAATCATTGTGGGATATCGTTGATTCAAAAATTTTTGTGCAGTAGGAAAAATTTCAAGTAAGAAAATACAGTAGTATCCCACTAGTTTTTAGCAAAAGCTAAAATACAAAGACAACAGTGTAGGCTAATTTTTTAAAACCAAAAATGAGCTCATATGGTAATAATATATTTTTAAATTGACCACAGACGCGTATTGAGTTTTCTGGCCTTCAAAACTATAAATGTAAATACGTTTAAATTTATTTATGATATACTTCAATATTTCACATCT
>NW_025790954.1:0-5968 GCF_021130785.1 Homalodisca vitripennis
TAACCCTCGCTGTGTGTGCAGTGGCACCATCCTGTTGGAACCATGTATGCTCTAACTGCATTGCGTCAAGAGCTGGCTGAAAAAATCCTGTATCATAGTCAAGTACCGTTCGGAGTTCACAGTTATAGCACGACGGTTATCCTGAAAAAAGTAAGGGCTAATGATGCCTACTCGTGATATGGCGCACCACACAGTGACGCGGTCCAAATGGAGAGGTCTCTGGTGGACTTCTCTGGGGTTTGTTTTCACTCCAGTAGCGCATGTTTTGCTTGTTGACACCCATTGAAGTGAAAATGTGCCTCATCAGAAAAGAACACAATTGCGTCACGCGGAATAGTTGCAAGCATGTCTTCACAAGAAGTACACTGTTTTCAAATAGTCCGTGCTGACAATTGATGGACCACGCACATTTTATACGGGTGAAATCTCAGTTCATCATGAAGAATCCGGTGGAGAGAACGTCTTGGAATGCCAAGAGCAAGTGATTGCTTCGAGCAGAGCGTTTTGGAGATTGCAGTACTGCTGCTCTAACTCTATCGATGTTTTCCGGTGTTGTAATCCTTCTCTGAGGTCCCCTTCATACACATGACACATTCCCTGCTGTTCTGAATGCAGTTACCCAATTTACAATGGATTGCCGACCAGGAACACGTCCGCGTGGGGAACAGCGAATCGTAAACGAAAAGCACGCTGCACTGCAATGATTGAGTGGGCATTTGAAAAATACGCTTCAACACAAAACGACCTCTCCTCTCGTGTCCACTGCATGATGGCAACTGGAACGCGGAAGGAATACAAATCTCCCGTCAGCCACTATTAGCCACGCCCACTATCCCCTCTCTTTGACCAACAGTGCCGCCACAGCTGCAGTGCAAAAAAGCAAATTACCGCGCTCACCCTGTAGTAGCTTATGGACAATGGTTTTAGATATTTCATAGAAAAATTAGATTATACAACATAGTATTGTATATTAATCACTATTTCACATTAAAAAAGATTTATAAGTTTATTTCTTAATATTTAATGATAAATTTTAAACCTGATTTGAAAAATTTATTATTTATTTTAACCTTCTTGTGATTGGCTATTAACCTTTTACTGCCAGACAATTTTGTTACTACATGCGCCCAACCTGCCAGGCTGTTCATCATGGGCATGTACCCAAATGCCAGGCCAATTTTGGACATTTTGCAATGTTTCACATAAAAATTCATAGCTTTGCTATTTATAGTCATTGAAAGCTAAATAATGCTTTTTTTTCCTCAAGAAATGTAGTATTTAATACAATATCTAAATGTACAATTCAGGAACTTATAATATTTTTGAAAACACAATATGTACTTACCTTTTATATAATTTTTTTTTTTTTTTAGTTTGACTTGAGATTATATTTTGTAAACTTCATTCAATATAAATTAAAGTGTTTTATTTTGAAGCTCAATACTATTTTAAGCAAATTAAAAAAGAAATTATGTAAATATCTTTAAATTATAGTTTTTATGAGTGTTTTTATGACTTTATTACAAACTCACAAAATTTAAAGGCAATCTGAAAAACCACACTGTAACAACTGCTTCACCAAGTTATTGTCTTATTCAACTATTCTAAACTGTTTTATTATTCTTTTAGTTCTTAGAATATTTTCTTAGGCTATTTACAATCATTCTTGTCATATTTACAAAAGAATCCATGTTAGCAAATTTAGCACGAGTTAAAATGGGAAGCACTTAGTGTGCAATCCTTCTTGCACTTTGTACACTGGTACGTAGACTTTTTCCTCTTACCACCCGCCTTTGTACTGGCAGCACTACACACACAGCAGTTTTTTTTCTTTATTGTCTTCAATTTTTTCAAAAAACTTGCTTGAATCTGCATCACCACCACCTCGGTTGGTTGGAGTACCTCTCGGATTAGGGCCGAGTCTGGGTCCATGTCTGCTTTCCTGATCTTGTATCCACTCCCTGCCCATTTCCTCTACAACTGATGCTATAAAATCTAAATGGCTTAAAGGCTTTGTCGTGTTTACTTTTACAGTAAGTATGCATTGAGCATCATTCTACCAAACAAGTTGAGGGCTACTTTCTTCCAGAACTTCATATTTTTTCGGTCATCTGGTACTGGTACAGCATCTGGTTTTGCACCATCAACTCCTCCCATAAATGAGTTATATGCTCTTATAATGGAAGGCTTTGTAGAAATATGTACTTTGTTACCTCTTCTCTTGGATTTTGTTACGGACTCAGCTTTGCCACTGGTTGATAGTAGTAATACCTGCTTTTTTTGGCTCTTTTTTTCACGGTAACCCAGTAGAATCAGAGGATTTCTCCTCATGTACTTAGTTTCACCAACTGAAATTTTGTCTTCATTTGTTCAGGAAATTTGCCTTTTCGGTTGTGACGTAGTGTACATGTTACATATGTACCTTTCTTGTATAAATATTTTGCCAGTTTAGTAGACGAAAAAAAGTTATCTATATAAATGTGGTAACCTTTTTCATAAAGATTAGCTTTTTTCATGAGAGTGTCTACAACTAAAAACCCAAACCTCTCCTGGTTATCAAACTCTTGTATTCACCTTCAGCTCTCTGGTAAACAAATAACTAACACAGTAGTGTGATGCTGCTTGGGCACAGCATCCACAACTTCACACCCCAGCGATGGTGTTTCTTGAGCATGTATTGTAAAATTTGTGAATGGGATTTTGTGGCAATCATACTCTCATCCACTGATATATTTTGACCAGGTGTGAAGTGAAGTTTGAAACACGATTCATGTGATTGACTAAAGGTTTGAACCTAGTACAGGGATCATATCCATTTTCATTTGGTTTTGGCAGGTTTCTTGTGTCAACAAGGTGGAAAAATTGCAAAATTGCCTGAAAGACGGTTTCTGGTGAACATACGGGAGAACCAGGGAATGATTTGACTTTGAGAGGTACCACCAATAGGACTCAATATAGGCATGTTTTTAATTCCCATATTTATCAAAACGATAATAAAGGCATATATTTCTGACGGAGTGACTGATCTCCAGACTTGTGCTCGGCTGTGCCTTTTTAGCTTGTCACGGTTAGCTTCAATAAATTCTCTGGCATACTTATTAGTGTACTGAACTATTATGTCAATTAGAGAAGCCGTGAAAAACAGTTTGAAATAAGAGCATGGGGGTGAGTCTTTTTCAGGGCAATGTTTTGGGCCTGGAAGTTCATGAAAACTAAAAATTTGGTCTGGTCTATGCAAATGATCATTAGCTTCCGTAACTCAATCCATCCCATTTCATCCTCTGATTCACTAGAAGTGTTTATTACTTCATTAGGGGGCATTTCTGACTCATTTAGGCCAATAGGATGAGCGGGTAGCCTAGGCCTAGATTGCATATGTTGCCTATTTCTAATTGGGACGTCATTGTCACTGCCATCAGAATCGGAATCAGAAATATACCGACTGAAATTATGGGTTAGCCCTAGTCCACGATTACCTGATGATGTTCCAGCTTCATTGGGATCGAAATCGGGGGTCTACATCCGTATCATCAACATCAGAACTGCTGTCTGAAGAATGGCCGAGGTTGGAAATGTCACTGACAAAACTCACTCAAATAGTCTTCTTCAATAATATTTCTGATAGTTCCCTCACTTACGGGAGATCGAGACCTCTTCATATTCAATATATTATCACATTACACTCGTAAACAACAAATAAACCACATTAATTACTCTGATTCAAATGTATACAAACACGATAACCAAAGCTCACTCGGTGACCATGCTGATGTTTGCACTCAGCGCTACTAGCGGCACAAATGCCAACTATACCAGCTGATGTAAATCATCTCGTTAATAGAATATTACTTTACAACATGTGTTACGTATTCTGTGCTTCATTCTGAACACAGTAAACACAAATAAAAGACAATTATGTGAACTTCTATATTATTAATTAATTATTTTACGAACGTCCGGAAAAAGGACGCTGGCAGTTTAGGCGTAGATTACCGACGTCCGGTTTTAAGGTCGTTGGCAGTTTAGGTATAGTTTTACAACGTCCTTAAAACAGGACGTTGGCAGTGAAAGGGTTAAGTACTATAGAACATTGTATATAACTATTTAAATCTAAAAGTTAATATGAGTAGCACTCTGTCGCAGCAAGAACTGTAAACGAACAATACTTGAAATGGCACTACATGAGAGCTTCTTCCCCATTATCTAGGGGGTGCAGGAGAAATATCTCAGCATCAGAAGTAAACTCTACAAATAGAAACCATAGTTAAGTTTTGGAAATAAAATAACCCTTATGTACTATGGGGTATAGTACCCAATCTTGATACAGATAGACTCAAAAAAACCAGTCGCCAAAGTCTTAAGCCTAAATGTTTAGCATTTCATGTAATAGTAGCCATGTTTTAAATTCATAGTATAAACTGTATTTATTTAGAAATATTATTGTGTAGTAAACATTCACATTATGTGTCATGCAAGTTTTCTCTTCATATTTTACTATCATGAGGGATCGCTTAAATTATAGGAATATCTGAGTTTCATTAAGTTAAAATTTTGGTTGGCGTCATGATGACATCAACTGTGATAAACCCTTATTATTTGTTTTACAAATAAAAATGTTCTAATTTTTAATACATGGTTTAGTTCAAATTGTTTAAATCAAAAGGGTGGATTTATTAAGCCCCATTCACACAGCAAGTGTCAGAAATGCTAAATAATCCATTGCAATTCCTTGCAACGGGTTTAGCAACCTAAATATATTTTTGAATGATGTCAGTAGAGCATTGCAAGTATTCAGTTCAATACCAATTTATCAGAAATGAGTAGCAATGTTTAAGTATTTATTACAAAAGATGTTAAAAAAACTATTAAATGGGTAACACCAAACAGTTCCCATAATATTGTGAAATTGTGCTGATTATGTAAATATACTGAACAATAATAATATTAAATGGTTTTAATATAAATAATTATACATATTATGAAGGAAAAGAGATTAAAGAGGAATGTTAATAATTTGTTCAGATTTTTAACATTTTCCTTCAATATAATAGAGAATGTCATCTGTTTCTACATAAATGAAAAAAGTTGTTGCTGTAAATTATTAATAATAAAAGCGAACAGGTAGCTGAAGTTACACAATTTAGTTATTATTCTTGTAATTAACTTACATTTTCTTGATTTCTTAGTAAATTATTTAAGTGAATTTGACGAGCACAATAAAATTACGCTCAATAAATGATACATTAAAATAAGTAAATTATTACACTATGGATATATGTAAAGAACCTGATTTCAATATTTTGTAATTACATTTTTTATGTTAGTCAATTTTCTTGCACTCTTTTCTGTGATTAATTTTTTTCAAGATATTTTTGAAAACCTCTGGTACAAAATCATACAGGTGAAATACTACCTAAAGATCTAATGTTGAACATTTTAGTTTTATGATGATTGTTGTTTTTTTAGTTAGGATTATAAAGCTATAATATAGCTTTAAAATCCTAATATTATGTATATAAACCTAAAAACATAGAAGTTGCATGTAAAATATAATTTAGAATATTGTAAAACAAGTCTTATAGCAAGTGTTGCATTTGTTAAGGACAGTCTGAGTTATAGTCTGAGATTGACTAAATTTAAATGCATATAGCTGTAGTATAAAATAATGTTAGTTACTTATTTTACTGGAACTAATATCGTTTTGAATAGCTATAACTTTTTTAAGTGTAAGTAAGTAATATTTTAATTTTTAGGAAGTAGTTTAGTTACCATAACATTGAAACCAATGTCCAAAGGCTGTATATTTTAAGAGTAATAAATAGTTTTGTTAAACTTTTGTATGACATGTTACTTGACAACTGCTCAAGATTTGTACTTTTATAAAATAAATTAGTTGGTTTTTAAAATGATTATGATTTTACCAAAGTTCTGATACTATTCTTTAAATTTTATAATATAATTGAAAAAA
>NW_025790955.1:0-5772 GCF_021130785.1 Homalodisca vitripennis
TAGCTTCCTTTTTATTTTAACAATTCAAAGGGGACCTAAAAAAAGTCACATCTTTGAAGTTTTAAATTGCATATAAATAAAAGGCTATAACCAGAGAGTTTTTAGCTTAAAATTTAATTAAAAAATATTCCATATTTACGTCCCTTGACAGTATAAAATTAAAAGAATTAAAAATGATAGTGTCAAACATACATAGGGTCAAAAAAGACCATTGTATGGCAGTTGTGATATTTCTTGATTGCTGATGTATTGGAGTAATGTTTTATGTAATCAACTTGCTGAGTACTGTAGTTCACTATCTGGGGAAATTTCCCATATCAAGTTGTTATCATTTACGACTCCTAAAAACATGAATGAGATCATTGTCCATAAAACCACCAATCACGTTTATTTATTTATTTACGGTAACACCATTAGTAACAGGGAAAAAAAAACAATAAGATATTCTTATACCCACAAAAAGCTAATGAAAATGATCCACATTATAAATTATTTAAACAATGCCAAAATAAATTGCTACAACATAACAAAACATATAAAATAGACTATATAGAAAATAACAATAATAGCATAGCAACAATAATAAATAGAAAACAGTAATTATAAAATCAATTATACATCCATCTGCACTTAAACACAGAAGTCAGAAGTCAGCATGCTTTATTCATGAACTTTAAGTACAGAATTTGCGTCATAAATTAATAAAAAACAACATATACTATCAATAACAATAGTAAATAGAATGGTGAAAAATGTTTCTTCTAGAGGAATCAAAATTCCTGTGATTGTCGCCATCCGTAAACTCAGTCATGGAGTAAAATGGGTGGTCCAAGAAGCCATTTCTTCAGCAAGTGCCCGAAACTGTTGAATGCTTGCAGTTCTTCAGCTCTGGAGGAAGGACATTCCACATTCTGGCACCTGCATAGCTGGGTTTCTTCTCAGTCATTGTGCGATGGTGTGTAGGAAGGCTGTAATTGGCTGACTGTCTTGTGCTGTACTCATGAATCTGAGCTGCGGTTCTTATGGGGCTTTAATGATTTTTTGATGTGAGTATGTTTCAACTTCCAAGATATACAGATTTACTACAGTCAGGATTTTTTAGGTCTTTGTATTTGCTTTTTGCAAGTTTCTCTTGACTGGAGATCTCCAAGTATTCTTTATAGCACGTTTTTGGAGCAAGAGCACTCGTTCTAGATTACCCCTTGTAGTTGCTCCCCATACTTCAATACCATAGCGTAAAATGGGTTCGAACAGGCTGTAATAGGCGATCTTGGCTGTATCCACGTCACAGATGTTCTTAATCCTGCGAATTACAAACAGGCTTACACTTAGCTTGTTGCACAGGAGAACGATGTGGGGGGTCCAGGAGAGGCTTTCATCAATTGTTACTCCCCAAGTATTTGGCAAAAAGTAACTTTTTCAAGGTCAGGTAACTTGCCTACAGCCTCTCTGTTCTGCCTAAAATAAGTTGCTTAGTTTTTTGTCCCATTACAACGAGGTCGTTCCTATGGCAATACTGAATTGCCATGTTAAGAGCAATATAAGAGGTCACTTCAAGATGTTTTGGATTATTGTTTCCCAAAAGCAATACAGTGTCATCTGCATACATTAGTGATCTGCAATAGTCTTTTAGATATCTTGGAAAGTCATTTGGTAAATAAAATGAAAAGTACTGGACCCAGTACAGACCCTTGAGGAACTCCCCGTGTGATGCTTTTTGGTTCAGATTTGATTTGTTGCATAATCCCCTTGCTATTATGCATAAGTTCAACCATTTGGCACCGCCCTGTCAGGTAACTGTGAAACCAGTTATAGGCAGCCCCCTGTTAAAACCTATCGCACTAAGTTTTGCCATGAGGTGTTCGTGGCTGAGGCAATCGAAAGCCTTGCTATAATCTAGTAGAATAGCAGTGGTGGTGTTGCCATCTTCAAGTTCATCAATAAGGAATTCTACCAGACAGATTAGGGCGGTGGTTGTTGACTTGCCTTTCAGAAATCCATGTTGCTGGGTTGTAAGGAGTTCATTTGTCGTTACATGGTCTATGAGTCCCGGTTAGTGTCAGTTTTTCAATTATTTTAGAGAATGTTTTGGGAAATAGAGAATCGGTCGATAATTTGGGGGCTTGGGTTGGGGATCCCTGTTTGAACAATGGGTAGACTTTGGCCATTTTTAGAGCAGATGGGAAGTTTCCAGACAAAAAAAGATTTTTTTACTATGTCTAAATATGGGGTCAATTAGCTCTTCTTTACAAGTTTTTTTTAAAAGCTTTGCTGAGATTTTCCCTCATGCCTGATGAAGTTTTTGGTTTCAGACTATCCATAACTCGAGACACCTCCTGTCTGGTTTTTGGTAGAGGTCTAATACAGGAATATCTGGATTTTCAACTGGTAGTAACATTGCTTGGCCAGTAGTTTTTTCCATTATTATGGATTGTGTCATCAGCTATGTTGACAAAAAAGTTGTTCATATAGTCTGCCATCTTTATTTGGGTCAGAATACTACAAAAGGAAATAATTTATTACAATAAAGGGAAAAAAAAAATCAAATGTATGCATGTAGAAAAGGGGTAGAGGAAAAAATAGAAAGAAATAAATATATACACATATTACTAAGAGCCAGGTAGTCAATGTCTACAACAAAAGAAAATGTTTTTTTCAGGTGCATAACACTATCACTGAAAAAGTCATGCTGGGAGGAGACGAGGTTTCCAAGTCTGTGAAGTCTCGGGATATTTCTGGAGTAAAAATTGGTTGAGTAACACGACGGCAGAAAGTGTGAAGGGACCGGGTCTAAAAGGGCACACGGAAGCGATCCGCCTGACATTCTGGAAAATTAAAACGTCTCCTTAATCATTTAGGAAAAAAAAACCCACATCTAAAAGTTGTCTACCCCTTCACAAGCAGTTCAAACCCAAGGAAACCCCCAAAACCCTCCAAGGGCACTTTCTGCATTAAAATTTCCATTGACTCCAACCACCCGCAAGAAGCGATCCTGGACACTTTGGCTGCTGGATATGACCAACCTAAAGGGGCGACCAGACAACGCTGCCAATTCAAGCACGACCTCACAGAGCAATAAAGATAAACTTCAAGCTGCAACACCATCCGCCCTTTTGAAGTTCTGATCAGAAAACCCAGATTACGAAGGGGTTTAGTGGTGATTGGCATCAATGTGGGGGTTCAGGGCCCAAAATGTGGGAGATTAGATTCCAAGATCTCTAATAGAAGTTTTTAAAAGGAGCAAGTTTTGAGTATTAATCAACATATAGGAGGAGGAACGGGGAAAAGGTGATGGGGCTGCGCATTTAGCAAGTTCAACTTTAAGATTGTTCTGCACACACCAATCACCAATCCAAAACAAAGTTAAGTTTTAAGCAATCCGCAGGGGTTAAACGGATGTGAATATTTTAGTCATCAGCAAACAATAAAAATTTAAATCGATACGGTCAAATTTTTCATTGATAAAAAAAGTGAATAAAAAGGGGCCCAAGTGGGAACCCTGTGGGACGCCAAGGTAGCAAGAAAAGGTCGGGAGGTGGCACCAGAAAATTTTACAGTCAGGACCGATTTGAAAGATAGAACGGAACCACTGAAGAACTGTCCAAAACACCTAAGCCTCCTCTTAGCCAAGAGTGTGCAGACTGACCGTTCAAAACCTTTTCGAAAGTGAATAAACACTGTCGACTTGACTGTGGTTTGAAAAGAAGAAAAAAAATGTAGTCTTGAACAGAACGAGTTGGTGACTGTAGACCACCAGGTTGAACCCGTGCTGCTCATAATAAATTTCTCCTAAGGCAAAACAATGCATCAAGTACGGAGACTAAAAAAATCGCCCAGGGCGGGCTAAATTAACAATGGGACGAAAGTTCAAACATTAGTCACGTAGATGATTTGTGGGTGGAACCCCGTAATTTGGGCTTCAGGCTATCAGGAAAGATTCCCTCTCCAAAGTTTATTGAAAAGCACGTAATTTTAGGTGAAGTAGGGCACTACAATGCTTTAAAACCATGGAGGTACTCATCAACCGGTTTCCCTTTAAAGGGGCAAGAGAACAAGTTTCGCCAACGTCCCCCTCGGAACACAAGAAGAAATATTAACTCCGAAAGTAAGGGATTGGGAATGGGACCTGGGGACATTATAAACGGAAGAAAAATGCTGGCGAAAAGGTTTTAGATGCCTTCACGACGACGCCGAGCTGTTATCCCGGGAGTAGGGTCCACAGATTCCGTTTAACCCCCGACACTGTCAACGAAACCCAAAAACTCTGATTTAAGAGGGGCATACCATTAACCTTGCAAAATCTCTAAGACGACAAATCGATGTAGTCATTAGGGCTGGAAGTAATTTGAACCTTTTGTACAAATTTTCTTTCCAATTACTAAGTTACTGATAAAAAATTCCTAAGATGGTGTTCCAGGGGTTTTGCAATGTTATTGAAGCAATTTTTATAAATTTTGTAATAAAACATTGGTTTACCCAAAGGTTTTTGAGAATTGAATTTAAAAAATAATACCAATAATAAAGAAAAAACAAAAAGGAAAAACAAATACTCAAATAAAGAACCCTGAATGGATATAGTTTATATTTATAATAGATAAAATAGTAAAATGTAGTCTTTTCAAAATTAGAATCTAATTGGGTTTTAATTTTTTTTCCATTTAAGATTAGTAGTGGCTTGGATATGAAATAAATTGACACTACTTGTCACTGAATGTCAACCATTTATTTTTTTTAACAAAATTGTTCTCCTCCTAGGTAAGTACCACATAAGAACTATTAGCGTATAAAATTTAGAAAATCTTTTTGAATTTTTTTTATATAACCAGTTTAAAGTATTTTTGAAAAAGTAAACCAAGTCTATTAATTTTTAATTTCTTACTGAAATGGAAAATGTAAAATTTTTTATAAGTACCAATTAATATGTCAATAAATTAATTTGTTTATTTTGTACTACTTCTTAGTCAAAATTTCACCTCATTTGTGAAATTTTTTGAAAATAATGGCATGTTCTTAAGATACAGTGTTTCTCTAGAAAAAAAGTTATTTTTTTTCATAAAAAAAATTTTAAAATATTCAGAAAAAAAAGCAAAATTTTAATCAGTAGAAATACTAGTTTAAATTTAATCTGACCTAATACAAGTATAATAAAATATGTTGTAACCACTTCTACAAGGGGGAAAATTTAAAGGGAAAATTTTCATTTATAAAAAAAACCGCGTTTAACCTAGGGCAATTTAAAAAGGAACAAATAAACACAAACCCCGCTATTTAAAACCCAAAACTTAGACAATGAAAGTTGCGATTTTTTTTAAAACTGATTTTTTTTTTTATTTTCAAATAGAAATCAAGTAAACATATAAAAAAGAATTATTACAAAACAGGGGTTTAAAAACTTAAAACCCTTTAAGAAACTAATGTTGATTTAATTGAACCCGGTTTTTTCTGCCAAAAAACCTTTTTTTTAACAGTTCTTAAATTTAAATAAAAATTTTCAAAGTGGAACTTTTTACCCCTTTTTTCGTTTAAAGATTAATTTTTTTCCCAAAAGCACAAACCCAGACAGCTGGAAACTAAAAAAAAGGACTAAACTTTATAACAATTCTCACTTGTTTTGAATGACAGATCAAATGGGAAATTGATGGAGTAATTTTTGGATACGTATTGTAATTTTTTTTAAAATTTTATTTATTCCTGGTGCCTGTAATTGTGATAAATGAATATTATTGCATATTACAATTTTTAATTAGAATTTTTTATTAATGATGTAATGTA
>NW_025790956.1:0-5743 GCF_021130785.1 Homalodisca vitripennis
CCGGGGTAATTTCATTTTTAAAAGAAGGGAACCTTGAAGAGTTTGTAGATCGAAAAAATTTTGTTAACAAACCTAATGAGAACAAACCAAATGTTTTTTACAAATAGGTCTAAGGAGCCTTCAGCTAAAGGGAAACAGTTTTACGGGCAATAAAAAGCAATATGTTTATAAAGGTAGGCAGCACTATGTAGAGGAAAGTAAAGAATCAGCAGAGTCCGGTTCAGAAATCACTGGAAACATAAAGACAATGACGATGTGTATGACATTTCCAATCTATTTAGGGTTTAAAAGAAATAGAAACAAAAGATTAATAAAATTGACCCAATAAGGGTTACAGTTATTAGTGGAAAGTAAGGAAATTGTATTTGAAGTCGATAGTGGAGTTGTGTTTCAGTTATGTCAGAAAAAGATTGTAAGACTAAGTTAGGAAATATAAACATGTATCCAACTAGCTTAGTCTTAAGTTCATATACACATGAAAAGATCAGGCCTTTAGGTAAGGTTATGGTAAATGTACAACATAAAGGTAAAGAGAAACAATTAGCTTTATACATCGTAGCTAATGGGGCTAATCCCTTGTTAGGGCGTGATTGGATGCAAGCATTAGATTTAACAGTTAGAGTGCCTAGTAATGTAAACAATGTACAGTCAGCTGATCGCACGAGCATGGTGGGGGTTGTGCCAACTGCAGGCGGCAGCGCGGCAGACGCATGCACGCCTGTCAGTGGAAGCCACAACACACCTGTAGAGGTAAACAAACAAACATCTGTCAATCCGTCTGTTGTCAACAACAACAAACAAGTAGAATTACTGTACAATGAGTTTCCAAATGTATTTACGGATAAGTTGGGATGTTTCAAGGGTGCACCAGTTAAATTAAAGTTAAAAGAAAATGTAGTACCAAAATACTTTAAACCTAGGACGTTACCTTTTACATTAAAGAAAAAGTAAAAGCCGAGCTGACTAGACTAGAACAAGGGGAACGTTATTTCACCAGTAGATACCAGTGAATGGGGGACTCCCATTGTACCAATTATTAAGGCTAATGGGAAAATAAGAATTTGTGGGGATTATAAAATAACTGTAAATCCTTTCTTGGAGGTAAGACCGACACCCCTTACCGAAATTGAAGAAATATTTGCCAGCCTACAAAACGGAGAAAAATTCTCTAAAATAGATTTATCTTCAGCTTATCAGCAGCTTTAAACTAGATGTAGAAAGTCCCAAAAGTATTGTACAATTAGCACACACAAAGGATTGGATGCTTACAATCGCCTATGGGTTTTGGTATCAGTTCAGCACCGGGAATATTCCAGAGAATAATAGAACGAACATTACAAGGTATCCCGGGGGTAACTGTATTTTTAGATGACATTCTAGTAACAGGTAAAAACAATGAGGAACACATGCATAGACTTAGACTAGTGTGTCAAAGACTTGAAGACAATGGTTCACAGTGAGCAAGAACAAATGTAAATTTTTCTGTGACAGTTTAGAATATTTAGGTTTTTGTTATCAGTAAAAAAAGGTTGCATAAACCCCACCTAGTAAAGGGTTTAAGCAATTGTCAAGGCTCCTGAACCTCAAAATGTGACACAGCTTAAAGCCTTCCTTGGTCTTGTTAATTACTATTCACGTTTCATTCCTAGGATATCCACTATTTTAACCCCCCAATGTATCAGTTGTTAAGAAAGGATACCGATTTTGTATTTAATTTGCATGTAAGAAGGCACTACAAGAGATTAAGCAAAAGTTAATCTCTGCTAAAGGTTTTTAGCGCATTATGATCCTGCTTTACCACTAGTGGTAGCCAGTGATGCAGTCCTTATGGCATTGCATCAGTTTTGAGTCAGATTCAATACACGGTCCCAGAAAGACTATATCTTTCGCAAGTAGAGTGTTAAAAAAGCGCTGAGAAAAACTATTCAAAAATAGATAAGGAAGCATTAAGCATTGTATTTGGTTTTTAAGAAATTTAGTCAATATTTATATGGTACACAGTTTTTTTTAAAGACTGAATCATAACCTTTAGGGGCTATTTTTGGACCAAAGAAAGGGGTTACCTGCTTTCGCAGCCAGTAGGTTACAACGATACGCTTTTGTTTTTTAAGTGGTTTTCCAATATTAGATTGTGTATGTTAAGTCCCAAAACCATGGCAATGCCCATGGTTTTTTCTAGATTACCTGTAAATAGTGAGATTAAAGAGAAATCTCGGATGATGAACCTTAATATTAATGTCATAGGTACCTATTTGCAGTGTTTAGCTGGAAAATGACATACCATTAAGCTATGTAGACATAAAAGAGAATCAATGGAGATAGTGAAATCAAAAAGGTAATATCCTATGTAGAATTAGGTTGGCCTATTGTAACTGAACCAGATCTAAAGCCATTTGAAATTAGACAGTCGGAATTAACCTTGGAGCAAGGAATCCTAATGTGGGGGGACAGGGTGGTAATACCTAAAAAGGTTCAGAATAAAAATTCTGAACGAATTGCATACTTCCACATAGGTATTGTTCGCAAAGAAAGGCATTAGCCCGTGCATATGTATGGTGGCCTAATATCGACCGGGACATAGAACAACTAGCTAACAGCTGTGCAGCCCGTTTGGAGGAACGAGCAAAACCGCCCAAGGCTTTCCTGCATCATTTGGAATGTTCCCGGAAAGAGTTTGGTCTCGAATTCATATTGATTTTTTTGGACCTTTTCAGTCCAAGTTATTTTTGGTGGTAAAAGATGCGTACTCTAAGTGGCCAGAGGTGTTGCCCGTTGCTTCAACGGCAGCTGTTCCACGATTGTGAAATTAAGGGAATTATTTAGTAGGTATGGTATTGTAGACCACATATGTCCGACAACGGACCACCTTTTCCCAGTCAAGAGTTTAAAGAATTTTTTGATGTCAAATGGTATCAAACACACGTTTTCACCACATACCCCCCAGAAACCAATGGTTTGGCAGAACGGTCAGTCGAACTATTAAAAATAAATTGAAAACAGCTCTTCATAATTCCAAGGATTTAGAATTAGCTTTGAGTAACTTCCTGTTCACGTATAAGAAATACAGTGCATTCTACTACCAATCTATCGCCAGCTCAATTAATGTTGGGCAATCGCTAAAGTCTAGGGTTTGATTTAATTCGCCCAAATGTTAAAGCAATAATGTCAGATAATCAAGAAAAAACAACGATTGTACTATAGGGGTAGTAAAACTAGGACAGTTAGCTATTGGACAACCAATCATACCAAGATTACAGAGGTAGAAATAAGTGGATACCAGGGGTGGTAGTTTCACGATTAGGACCCGTCACGTATTTAGTTGAACTGAATACGGGGATGAGGTGGAAACGACATATCGACCAGTTGGTAGGTTTACAAATGTAGTCCGGAAATGTCTGAGTTGAAAAACAATGCCTAGACTCCCAGACGCAAGCGTGGCAACAGAGCACACGCAGGAAACGATCGATATACAGTCCGCGGGACAGAGCGAGCGCAAGGTCGCCAGTACTTTTAGCAACGACCTTGCCCCCCTCTCCGCAAAACCATAACAATAACAGAAACGCTCAGGGGCAAGCCCCAGCCCACGTACAAATGTAAACAATAAACAGTTCCAGCGTTTCACCCAAACAAAAGACACCTGTTAGACGATACCCCCTAAGGGATCGTAAACCTTTAGTCAAAATGGACTTGTAAATACAACCCAATTGTGACTTTTTATAAATTAATATTGTTTAAGCATTATTATTATCGATTTGTTAATTGTGTTCATTTCAATGTGTTATTAATTGCTATTATTCTGATTTATTGGTTTTGATTGAAGTGTTTGTGATTTGGTTAAATATTATATTGAGTTTGTATTTTGTTCTCTATAATCTATACTTACAAAAATAAAAGAGTATAATGCCCAATTTTCTTATTCATTGTAATTGATTTAAAATTGGAGAATTGTTAAAACAAATTGTAATTGAAAATTTCTAAAATTGTAGGGGACTTATGTATTTAAGGGGGAGGATTGTAGTGTATTTAGTGTGAGAAGTACTAAGTTGGTAGGTATCCATAGTGATATTTAATGTCTGCACCAGTGATGTTGGCAGTATGTATTGTCAGGCGATGTAACATACGATGTGGTCTAAAAGAATAAAGAATGCTCATAGGCTGCTCTCCTGTGACGTCACATCACGCCACTACCCTACAACCAACGGTCCAAGTGGCCACCCGGGCAGTCCACCCAGAGTCCACCACCAGACACCGTCATGAAACCTCCGCGTCCGTCCGTTCCTTTACGAGCGGTCCTAGAGCAATGTTACCTAAATGTGTAGTTTAATTATTTTCCCGACCCATAGAGATTTACAGTGTCGACCCGCAACATTACACCTATGTTCATTGATATATATAAAAAAAATTCACAAGAAACCATTTCCATTTAGCACAATATAATACATACTACAATACATGCAAAATTTGATGCTATTATAATAATATATAAAACAAAATTTTTAAAGAAATAGCAAGCAATATATAACATTCACAAGAAACCATCTCTATTTAGTGAAATATACAATATGCGACAATACTTTGCAGAGTTTGATCCCATTAAATAAAAACAAAAGTGATAACAAAAAAAAAAAAAAAAAAAAAAAAAAAACAGCAAGCAAAATATAACGTTCAGTGTCAGAGTTTCACGTTTTGGCCAAAAGATATTTAGTGACCTCCCTCTTGGAATGATGTGTCGGACATGCTGAACAAATCAATATGCGCAGGAAGAGCATTCCCAACCTGTGAATTTTCGGTTTTGTACTGTTGTACGCATAGTTCGTAGCGAGGAATTCCCTCTCGAAAAGCTGAAACAGATCTTGAAGTGTCGAGGACAACGAAGATTGATCCTCTCTAAAAGTCTCGGGGAATCACTAGACGACGACAAAATCTTCTTCAAGAACATCAGGTCAGCAATTTGGCGTCTGGTGCTCAAGGGGAGGAGCCCAAAGTGGCGTTGCAGATCTTCAACAGGAACCCCGTCGTAGGGAAATCCAAGTCTCAACCCAATCAGCCTGTTTAAAACTTATCTGAATTCTTTCAAACGAGTTCAACCTGACCCAACAGGTAGGGAGACCATACAGGCGAACAGTATTCCAATATTGGTCAAACCAACTGGACGTACAGGGCCCGAAGTGGTCCATGGTGAAAACCCATCTCGAGAAGTCCTAAATATAAGACCGAGGGCATAGTGGCTTTCCTAGTAAAATTTCAGACAGATGCTGTTCAGGGCTCAGTGACGAGGACAAGAGTTTCTTTTTAAAACATTGCTATACAGTTTTAAAGAATTAAATTACTAATTTTGAAAGCTTGGAAATGTGTATGTATATGTCTTGCAAACATACACTTTTATACGAAACACAATATATTGTTGTGTTGTGGAGTTTAAATATAAGTTTTAGATTAAGTGCATACAATATGTTAATACACGTCACGGCCTTGCTTAATTTATAAAACAAACTTGGTCTTAATCACAAAAATCCTAAAAAATAATGTTCAATCTTGAAGTATGGTTTAAAAGCTCCAACAATATGTACAGATAATTTAGTGAAAAACCATAAAAGCTTTAAAATTTTTCGTATAATTATTATTTTTTTTAAAATTTAATAAGACGGAAATAGACGAACAGAATTTTAATGTAAAGTACTTGTTAGCTTGAGGTCACATTTCAAACGTAGGTATCAAATCTTTTAACATTTTTTTATTTATG
>NW_025790957.1:0-5281 GCF_021130785.1 Homalodisca vitripennis
TCGTTTATTAAAACTAAATATCAGTTACATTTGTGATACGTTTAAAATTTTAGTCGTAATATATTCTGCAGAAATAGAATAATGCTAAAAATTTAAAAAATTAAGTCATCCTGGAATTAACGTAAAATAACAGCGATGTTTTTCACTAAATATAACAACAAAACTTTTTAAAGTGGGTCCTACTCTTAGTATTGAATCAAAATAAGTGAAGATTAGTATTTAAAATTTTAAATGTTTTTTAAAAAAAAGCTGATTTTTTAAAAATAGAAAGGGGTTTTTGAAAATTTTGATGATTATGCCTAGATAGGTTTAAGCACATTGTTTTGTTTCATTTTAAAAAAAATACCAGCAGCAAATTTTTACTGTGTTGTTTGGGAAGAGAAACACCCCAACCCTTCGGTGATAGTACGCTGCTCCACTCTCCCCCGCGTTTCAAACAATGATCAAAGTTTTTTCTTTCTTTTTTTAAGACGCCCTTTCGTGTTCAATAAAGACGGGATTTTATGAAAAAAATTAAAAAAATTTATTGCATACGCTCGATTAATTTCTATACTTTTTTTTAAAATTAGACA
Organism: Homalodisca vitripennis; assembly: GCF_021130785.1. Lineage (NCBI taxonomy): Eukaryota > Metazoa > Arthropoda > Insecta > Hemiptera > Cicadellidae > Homalodisca > Homalodisca vitripennis. Next base: position 573 of record NW_025790957.1, read on the forward strand.
CTTTTAAAATTTTATTTTTTCAAAATTTTAAACCTTGCTAAACAAAACTTGGAATGTCAATGTTTATTTTTCGTAAAATAAAAAACCCAAAATTATAAAACTTTTCCAAAACTTTATGTCTCTCTTATTATCTCTTTTCCCAAAAAAAAAGTTATATAAATTTAAATTTTTTTAAATTTTTTTTCAATAAAATACACTAGTTTACATATTTGAGATTTCAAATGGGATAAAAAAATACAAAAACTTAGAGTATTTTTTAAAACCTTTTTTATTCTCGGGAAAAAATTTCCGTGTGCTGCATTTTTAAGTAAAATACAACATGTTTAAATTTTTTTTAGTTTAATACGGATTAAAATCCCCCCCTTAAAAAAACACTCAATTTTATATTTTACGAAATTTTAATGAGGTGAAAAAAGTCTCTGGAGTTGACCCCCAAAACTGTCGTTTTTATTGATTTTAACTTTGTACTAGAATGTAACTTTTGTAAAAACCTCTTTTTTTCACATGGGGGGGACTTCTCAGGGGGAAATCTTGAAAATATTAAATAGGCAACTTATACCAAATAAAAAGGGCTTTTTTAGTAGAGCAAAAACCATTCTTCAGTTTTGAGCATGTTGATTTGTATTTTTATCTTCGGTAATTTTTATTGTAGAGTTTAGTTTTTTCTATCATTAAGAAGATATGAATAACTTTTTCAAGGCAAAAAATGTGGATTTTTTTTTACTTGGAGTTTAATTTTAAAATTTTTCTTAAATACATTTTTTAAAGTATCACCCCACTAGGGGGAATTTTTGAGGTCATTATGTTTGCATTCGTATTTTTTAAAACTTCCAGTCAAAGGAGGCACCTGGAAGTGAGAAAAACAGGAACTGTTGAAAATGTGGAATTTTATATAAGTTAAATGAACTTATGTCGTATACTAAATTTTACAGTATTCGAAGTGGGAAAGGTGTTTTTGGTTTTTTACAATAAACAAAAAATTTAATATTCTATTTCATTATTCAATCCTTGTTCTAGAGTTATTTTGGTCAATGTTATTGCTAAATTTTTTTTTTGGACATGAGAAGATTTTGCAGGTGGGAAAGTTTTTAAACTATGATTATTTTCCACCTTCATTTTAAAAGTGGGTGATTTTTTTAAAAAACGTTTTAACCTCTCCACCCAAATAAAAAAGATTTCGGTGCTTCATTTTATTTGATTATTTACAGTAATCCAATCTAATTTGCTGAATGAGTATGATAAAGGGGATTGAAACTTTAAAGAAATTCTTGAATGTTTTATTCAAAGATTATTTCCTACCCTTTTAGGATTATTGGATATATCCCCGTCCCAACATAAAAATTCAAAATTACTTGAAACGCAAAGTGTAGTTTGTACGTTGACAAGGTACTAGGAATATTGATAAATTAAAAGTTCTGTAAAATGATTTTTTTTTGATTTCAAACAAAAAAAAAGCACGCCTATATTATGCATGAATGTTAAATTTTTAAATTTAAAAAAAAAAGAAATAAAAAGTAATCGCCAAACATTGAATTTTTTTTTTTCGAACCACATTTTTTAAAACATAAAAACAAAAAAACATTGTAGAAAAATTATAATAGGCAAAATTAAATCAATTATGACGTATAAATTTCCCCCCCCCTAAACTTCACATTTTAAAGCCCGGTCAACTGCCCCCTCAAACGCTTCCTCGTCCATTTTAACTTTGTCGTAGCGAATTTCTTTTTCCATAATTGTTCCAAAACTCCCCTTGTATCTTTTGGGTTTGGGGTAATTCCGAGCCCGGCTTGTCTCCCACCCAAATTGTTTTTCGTTTTGTTTTGGTAACTTTTTGTGCATTTTTCTACTGGTTTGTAATAGGCTCAAAGATTCGAACACTTCTTCCAAACATTAAGTTGTATGAGTTTACCAGTTGGTTTGGAGATTGTCGAAGTTGCATCAAAAGCCTGTATAATTTTAGCCAATCTTTCCCCCCTCATCTTCCATTGCCCTCAGTGTTTTTTTTTACTGTTTGGGAAAAAATAACGTCAGTTGTCCATTAGACGAAGGATGGTGGGGGGACTGTATTTTTTGTGTAAAAAACACCATTAGCAATAAGAACCGGCGAAATATTGTGGGAGTAAATTGGCTTCCATTGTCTGAAACTAAGCCCAAAAGGGAAGGCCGAATTGTAAAAAAAACATTTTTTTTTGCTCCTTTCATACACCATTCTGCTGACGTGTTTTAGAAAGGATTTTCAACCCACTTGGAAAAAAGGCCCAAACAATGAAAAAAATACCACTGAAAAACCCTTGTTTGGGCCGCAAAATCTTGTGTAAATCCTCCCATGGTCCTTGGGGGGTCAGCCATGGATGATTGGTTTCTTTTGGGTTTATTTTGTTTTTCGACTTTTGTTTCAGTACGTACCATTTGCTCAATATCCTGTCAATTTTTCCCGTGCAAAAACTTTAGCAAGGATTTTCATTTCTCCATGTAGATGTCCAACATGTAGTTTTTTCTTTTTAAAACTGGTGTTTTTAAAGCTTTTGGAATCATTATCCTGTAGCCCTTGAATAAACAACCATTTTGTAGTGTTGTTTTGTTGTCGGGAAACCCCCCAAAAAGGCGCCTCCTCCTGTTTCAAGGGATGTAGTATGGTTGTAAATATTTATCTTGACAGTTGTTTGGAATAAGCATACTGCAATCTGCAATGAATCAAGTTGATTAATTTTTTAAAAAAAGGCTGAAATCGCCCATAAATTTTTTTAGTGCATGTTCATTTAGGAAAACGAAAAAAAAAGTCAACTTTTGGCCGGGGTAGAGGTTCTTCTATATTCAATTGAGTAGCAAAACCTGATAAAAAGTGTGCTAATTTGGAACAGTCTTGTAGCAGATTTGTTGGAAGGGTTTTTTTTTTTTTTTTTTTTTTTTTTTTTTTTTTTATTTTTTTTTTTTTTTTTTTTTTTTGGGGGGGTTTTTTTTTTTTTGGGGGTTTTTTTTTTGTTATGGTTTTTTTCCGATTTAAACCCTTCTGAAACTTTCTTACATTTTGAAGTCCACAATAAGGTTGCCTTTCTTCAGTAAATTATTGAGGGGTGGGGGATTGTTGTAAATCTTTGATGAAATGTTGTAATAGTTTTCCAGACCGAGAAATGTTCTAAGTTCACTTATGTTTTCCGGTTTTTTTGCTGTTTAGATGACAAGACTTTTTCTTTGGTTTTGTGAAAAATCTTGAGCATCAAGACATGCCCAAGATATTTGGGTACTCGTTTGAAAAAAAATTGCATTTATCTCGGTTCATCCTTTTAAATTATTTTTCTTAATCGTTCTAGAATTTACGTAATCTAGCCAATAATTCTTCATGTTTTTCCCCGAACGATAAAAATCGTCAAAAAAACATTGCACACCAAAAGTCCCCGCAAGGTTTTTTTTTCCATGAATTGTTGCCGAGGATGGTGCTCTTCACCCCAAAATCAAACTTTTTACTTTGACATACCTTATGGGTGCTGAGTGCTGCTGGTGCACTTTCTTGTCCATTTCATGTGGGGTAAGCTTAGAAATTCCAAGGTACAAAATAAAATTTTCCCTGTTCTTTGAGGAAGATTTCTTTAACCTGGGTAATGGTGGTTTTTGTCTTTTTTCATTTGTTTAAAAATCCTTTATAGTCGCACAAATCCGTGTTTGCCCTTCGGTTTTTACAAAGGGGCGGGGGGTTTTTCCCCGTTGAATGTCTACTTTTGTTATGAAATTTCCCCATTCTTCTAGTTTCGTAAGTTATTTTTACTTTTCTTTTAGGGGAAAAAGGGGAAAAAATTGTCTTGGTTTTCAAAAATTGGCCTCCGCCCGCCCTAAGTCTAAAATGTCCCAGTATTCAGGTTTTAACACCAAATTTTTCCCTCAAAATAAGTCACTAAATTCACTTAAAACTTCCCAATTTGAAGTCTGACTCGTTTTTTAAGACTTTTAATCTACCCCCAAAATTTAATTTTCTCAACCAGTCCCTTCCGAATAGGCGTCAACGTTTTGACAATTAGGTAAAGTTTCCCAAAAAACTTTTTGATCCCTTTTTTGTGCATTTAAAATTCAGTGTCTTCAGCTGAAAATTTCGTATACATGCCCGAACATTTTCAATGTTTTTTATTTCTTTTCTTCCTGATTTAATTTATATATATTTTGTTTTAGTATAATTTTTTTTAAAATACAATTGTAATTTTTTACAATAAGAGAGTTTAGAATCTCCGAAAATATTTAAATTTCTTTGTTTGAAGGTTTTTTTGACGATGGAAGGGTTTTGAAAGGAAACGGGTTTTTCCGGACTTTGCCATAGTTCAGTGAAAAAGAAATCAGTAACACTCGTTTCGAGATCTGCAAATTTATCTCTTCTTTAGGGGAAAGAACTAACCCAAACATAATTTTAAACTAGGTTAAAATAAACAAAACCCTTTCAAAGCGTTGTGGCACGCCTAGGTCAGGAATCCAAAACCCCCAGTTTTTGACAACTTCATAACTCAAACCATGCACTTAAAAATAAAATAACAAAACACTAATATTATAACTGAATACGGAATACAGGCACAAAACTTCTTATTCGTTACTGACCCCCTACGACTAATGAGTAGTAACATCATAAATTTTTCCCCTTGTTTTTAAAATTTAAATAAATTGTTGTAGTATTATTTTTTTTACATGAAAAAAAATTTTGTATAATTTTTTTACAATACAGAGTGTTT
>NW_025790958.1:0-5566 GCF_021130785.1 Homalodisca vitripennis
TGCGCAAAAAAGCATGTTCCCTTACCATAAACAAAAAGTTCAAAGTATTCAACCACAATCCCCTTTTCGTTTGGAATTTTGCAACGGGTTAATTAAAAAGTCACATCATAGAACCATTTATTCACTGATGAAGCTCAATTTACCCGAGATGGCGTCAACAACCTTCAAAAATGAACACACTTGGGCAGAGGGAAATCCACATAGTACAATCGTGGCGCAACTTTCAACACAGATTTAGTGTAAATGTATGGTGTGGACTCTTTTCATGATCGATTAATAGGCCCATTCATTCCCGAGGACATCAAAAATTCCCCGCATGTACCTAGAATTCCTTACGAACAACTACCACTATTATTAGAAGATGTTCCATTAGCAGCAAGGTGCAATATTATTTATCAACATGATGGTGCCCCTGCCCACTTTTCCCATAATGTAACAATGCACTTAAACGAGCAGTTTCCGGGCGATGGATTGGTCGCGGTGGACCACACACTTGGCCCCACCAAGATCCCCAGATCTAACTCCATTAGATTTCTGTATATGGGGTTCGATGAAGAACCTGGTGTACCAGGAAAAAGTAAATACACGTGAAGAGTTAATAAATCGAATTGAAGATGCCGCCGCACAAATCAAAAACAATCGTGCAGCTTTTGCGGAGGATAACTCGATAAATCAAAAGCGAGCTGCTAAGTGTAATTGAATGAAGTAAAGGACTGATTTTGAACACCTGTTAGAAAGTGGTACTTTAGTTTATAAGCTTTAGAGGGAAAAACAATAATTTATTTAAAACTTAATTTAAATTGCACCCTAATAAATTTTATGTGTAGGCTACTCTAGTCATTAAAATGCGGTTTTCCCTTTGCTTTGGAATTTCTTGCTTGTAGAATGTTTGTTGTAAAAATTAAATTCCAGAAACTATACTTCGCTTTAATAGCCGTGTGGCCATAATTTTATTCAGAATTAAATTTTCTGCAAGTTTCTTTTTAAAAATGTGGGTCTTCAATGCTATTTAACAAAATAATTGTCCTTAAACCTTAAAAAAGTGTTTTCAAAATTATTTTATTTCTGTTTTTTGTAGTATAACAAAAAACTAAATGAGATACAGCTATGAGATTTAACTTTATTCAATTTTTCATCTAAAAATCCGTTAGAAAAAGTTGCATTCGCCTATAAATCTCTTCATAAATAAAGCGGCAATCAAACATTTGACCTCCTGCACACAATTTTTTGGTGAAATCTTCAATTGGCCATAACCCCGTAAGGAAGCATTTCCGGACCCAATTTATATGAACTTTTTTTTTTATTTTTAAGTAAAAATCAGCTCAGAAAGTGCCGGTAACACTAACCGAATCACCCTGTATATATATATAATATATATATATTTTTATATATATATAAGTAGATATGAATGTGAGGGTTCAGCTCACTTTTGGGACAGTCAGAAAATCAACGTAAAATACTGTTTAAAGGATAAAAACTAAAACTGTAAATCATGAATGAAAAATTAACCCAATCTATAGCTGTTTTACTGTTCATTGTAGGCTTCTAATTTTTAACTGTTTTTTTTAAAGAAAAATCCAGAAAAACTCAATGAAAAACTATAAACGGAAAAAATGAAATTTGCTAACATTCGCTCAACAGAAAAATAAGAGATTTTTACTGAATTTCTCTAATTCGTTTTTAATCACATCATAGGCAAAAAATTTCTCAGAAACCACAACCCAATAACAAATCGGTTTGTAACAGTTTTTTAAAAATCCATATTGAAAATTATATCGTTCTTTGAACTAGAAATATTTGTCAAACCTTTTGTTGTATCAATGACATAAATGGGTCTATTTGCTATAAATTTTTTGGGGTTTTTTAATACATTTCCATATTTTTGTAGTAAATTTCTTAAAATCTTTTAAAATTGATACTGATTCTAAAAAACCTCCGGAAATGTTTAAATTTTGTAATTATTGGTAAAAAGAACGTTCAATTTTACTTGATATTTTTTACATCCCAAAATATCAAACTTGAAGGATTTTTTTCTTTATTTTTCTGTCTATCTTTTGAAAACCGGGTGATACGAATTGGATTTAAGATTCTTTAAATATTTGTATATGAACGAATAAGTTGTTCCGGAAATACCTTTTTGTTCAATACATTGCCAATCTAGAAAATTAAACATAAGGGTTTTGAGATTTTATAATTTCACAATCAACTGAATTTCTCGGGGTTTTGTAATCAATATGGGAACTCTATGAAAAACCGTTAATTGTAATTTTGCCATAAACGGGATAACATTTCGTTGCATCTTCAAATCAAATCATCGTCTTTGCTCTTATAAAACTTAGAAAAAATCCTCCTTTATAGTGGGGAAATGTAACATTTTAAAAAAATCCTAACCCGAAAGTGCTAAATCACCGACCGCTTAAAAATTGTCCAAATTTAAAAATTTGATTCAAAACTGTTTGAAAATACATCACTTTTGGAATAAAAATATTTCCCTTTAATTGTGCTTTTTTGGCCACATTTTTGATTTTTCTACAATTATTGTGTTTCTTACTTCAATCTTAAAAATAAAAAACGGTAAAAAAATTATCGTTTTAATCTAACATTATCAGTTCCAAGATATGCTTGACCTTTTGTTTTGAAATTCCAAAAATAAAAAACTGGAAGTTAGACAGCAAAAGTTATCTCCAAACCAATTTTAAAACTCATTCTTTTATTCGGTTCATTCAATTTGTTTACAAATTGGGATAAAAATTTTTAAACCCGCCTTTCAATATCACTAGCAATTTTCTGTAGTCCGCATTTAATAAGAAAAAATTTTTAGAAATTTTAAACATCATTATCATTTTTTCATCGATCTAATTACGTTTTTATAAGAAAGATATAAATTTTAGTAAAATAATTAAAAATTTTAATCATTTTTAATGATCACTTCGTCATATCAGGGTTCTTTCTTTAAAATTTTTTAATTTCGGCCACATATTTTTAATAAAATTGCACGGATAGTAACCGCTATTAAAATATTGTTCCAATCAATGTATCTTTATTTTATCCAAAATTTTTATCAAGTGTTTTATAGAGACAAAAAAACGACATATGACTTTTAATTGATAATGTTTATTTTTTTGAATGAACTCTGGGGACAGAGTTTGATATTTTGCAATGTTTATACCAAATTTAATTTGTTTCGTATAAATTTAATATCTTCGGATAATTCATATTTTGAGAAATGTATCCCAATGTTCTTTTTTTCAAATCTCTTTCGTGTTGCATGATTTAAAAAAATCGAAAGACTGTAATGTCCCGCCTCTCATTTATTAGGGAAAAATTTCAATTTTTTTAAATTGACCTTTTTTGAGTTACATTCAGCACTTTTTCCCAAAATTTTTTTAAACCCGTTAAGGGTTTCATAGTATTTTTATCGTTTTGGCTTTTTTCCCTTTGCACCTCACACAGTTATGAGCGCCTTTTATAAAAGAAAAAATTTAAATTTGAGCCCATCGTAACCACCTAATCCATTAAATCTGTGTCGATGGCTCAAAAATTATAAAAACATCTTTTTTTAAATTTTATTAAATTTTTCTTCAAATTTTTGAAATTTGTCGAATAAGAATCTTTGTATTACAAATTTTGACCAATATTCCAAAATTTTTTCGAGCATTAAACTAAACTTATAAAAAAGACTCTTTAAATTTAGAAAGTTTTTCATTAATTTCCCCAACATCGTCTACTGATCTTCTTTTTCGGGTTTTAACTTTTCTAGACTTCTGTTGAAAAATCTTTAACTGGTTTATGATTCTCTTTAATTTTTGTTTAGTCATTAAAATTTTAATATGATCTTCTAATTGAATCATTACAACAAATAAAATGGATTAAATTCCTTTACTAACACTGCAATTCTTTTTCCTTTAAAATCTAAGGGTTTTTTAATTGGGTCATGAAATCAAAATATCGATGTTTTTGTAAATTTTTGAGGTTTTAAATTTGTTCTTTAACAACAACTTTATGTTTGCAATACCAGGTCGAACACCGACAATTTTTTTTTTTTTAGCCAAAAAATAACATAATTCTTTTCAACTTGATCGCTTCAGTAATTCATCAGTTTTTCGATGTGAGACATTAAATTGGTAAATAATTTTTTTACCCCCATCATCAACTTCTTTTTCCCAATGTTTTTATTTTTTCAGCAACTTCATTTGAATCATGAAATTTGCAAGTTGTTTCATATTTGCTTAAAATCTTCAATCTCGACAGCAAACAATCTGAAATTGGAAGGTTTTGTAATAAAATTTTCTAACTTGTTATCAAACCATTTCTCAAACTATCAAAATTGAAACTATTTCTACATTTGAAAAATTTGTGTTCCCAAAACGTCAAAATATTTTGTGAAACCATATTATTAAGCAATAATTTGTTAACAATTTTTAAAATCTTTTCCTTTCTCAGTCATTCAAAAAAAAACACAAAAGACCACAAATTGGGGATCTTTTAGTCTTGAATCGAGAATCATTGTAGTAGAGCTTGATTTTTTTAAATATTTGATCAATTCTATAGTGGTTTTCCTCAAAAAATTTTTCCATACAATCAAAATAAATGCATTCTTTCTTTTTTAATAAAAAAATCCAATGCGTTCATTCCCCTAAACGAGTCTAAATTCCAAAATTCCCCCAAATTCAAAATTTTTTAACTTTTTTAGGGAATGTTCTCTCATGAAGATTCCTCTAAAATGTTTAAATTTTTGCAGATTTCTTCCCAAATTCCCCCAATGTTAAAGGTTTTTAAAATTTTTTTTTTAATGTTTTTTTTCCTTTTAATTTAAAATTTTTTTTTATCAAACCAGATCCTGTACATCTTCCAACTCTTTATCAACCAATTTAAAATTTTCGAACAATAGGGAAACACATCCTTTTTAACGATTGGGCGCTTTTCGAACTAAGGAACAACATTTTTAACAATGGAAATATTTTTTTCCAAATCTAATAAATCTTTCAAAAAATCCACCCTTTTTTAGTTTTTCTCTGATTATAAGAAAATTCTATTCTGGGTTTCCTTTTTTGTTTTTTTATGTTTTTCGAGTTTATTTATGTCTATTTGTTAAAAAATAAAATTTTTCTTCGCCCTTTTTTAGTTGATCATTTTTAAATTGAATACTAAAGGGGATTTTCTTCTTAAAAAGCAGATTTTATTTTTTTTTTCTGATTTTTGCGAAATTTTCATTCACCTCCATTTTTTAGTTAAAATTTAAGTTCTCTTTGATTCCCATTCCCAGTTTTTTTTCTTCAAAAAAATTTCCCAGCTGTTGGGAAACGCAACAAAAACTTTCACCCCAAAAAAGCTCTTTTTATAAAATCTATCCTTTTTTTTATCTTTTCAAAAAATTTATTGCTATATGTCTGGAAAAATTTTTTCTTATGTTTTGCATAAAAAAAATCGTGTTCCATAGAGCTGATCTTTTATTATCCAGTATCTCCTCTTTTTAGTCTTTTTCGAGTTTTGTGCCCGGGGCCCCGATACGAAAGTTGGTACGTGTAATTCAAAAGGTAAAATTTTTGATAAAATCATTCAAAAA